>NW_007258435.1:797681-800219 GCF_000164805.1 Carlito syrichta | reverse complement strand
AAAGCCATCTACGAGAAACCTACAGCTAGCATACTCCTAAACAGACAAAAATTGGAACCATTTCCCCTGAACACTGGAACAAGACAACTCACTCTCTTCCCTCCTGTTCAATATAGTATTGGAAATCCTGGCTAGAGAAATCAGAAAAGAGAAGGCGATCATGAGTATCCAAATAGGAAAAGAGGAAGTCAAGTTATCTCTTTTTGCAGACGACATGATTGTGTACCTTGAAAACCCAAGAGAATCTGTCAAAAGCCTCCTTGCACTGATAAAGAACTTTGACAAAGTCTCAGGGTATAAAATAAATGTGCAAAAGACAATCGCATTTCTTTACACCAATAACAAACAAACAGAATGAAATACCTTGGCATCTTCCTAACCAGGGACGTGAAAGACCTTTACAATGAAAACTACAAAACACTGCTCAAAGAAATCAAAGACAACACAAACAAGTGGAAAAATATCCCATGCTCATGGACTGGAAGAATCAACATTGTGAAGATGACCATCTTACCCAAGGCAATCTACAGATTTAATGCAATACCCATCAAATTACCAGCAAATTCTTCTCAGAGCTAGAAAAAACAATACAGGAATTCATATGGAAACACAAACGACCAAGAATAGTCAGAACAATCCTCAGCAAAAAAACCCAAAGCAGGTGGTATCCCATTTCCAGACTTCAAACTTTACTATAAAGCTACAATAATCAAAGCAGCTTGATATTGGTACAGGAACAGGCATACAGATCAATGGAATAGAAATGAGATTCCAGAAGCAAAACCTCAATTTCTCAACCAATTCATCTTCAACAAAGCCTCCACCACCTACCACTGGGGAGAAGAGAACTTCTTCAGTAAATGGTGCTGGGAAAACTGGCTGACCACATGCAGAAGACTCAAACAAGATCTCGAGGTGTCCCCATACACAAAAAATTAACTCTAAATGTATCAGAGACCTAAATGTAAAACCTCAAACCATAAGAACCTTAGAAAATGCAGGACACACCCTTATGGAAATTGGAACTGGCATTCAATTCCTGAACAAAACCCGAAACGCACGGGCCATAAGAAATAAGATAGACAAGTGAGACCTCATTAAACTGACAAGTTTCTGCAAAGCCAGAGAAACCATCAAGAGAGCAGGGAGATAGCCCACAGACTGGGGAAAAGTATTTGCCAACTCCATGTCTGACAAAGTCCTAACATCTTGGATCTACAAGGTACTCAAACATGCTGAAAAGAAAAAAGTAAACAACCCCATTACAAAGAGGGCAAAAGATATGGACAGACACTTCACAAAAGAAGACATACGAGCGGCCAACAGACACATGAAGAAATGTTCAACCTCACTAATCATCAAGGAGATGCAAATTAAAACTACACTGAGATACCACCTAACTCCAGTCAGAATGGCCATTATCAATAACTCAAAAAATAACAGATGCTGGAGAGGATGTGGTGAAAAGGAACACTTCTACACTGTTGGTGGGAGTGTAAACTAGTGCAACCTCTGTGGAAAGCAGTGTGGCAATTCCTAAAAGCTCTAAATATCGACCTCCCATATGACCCTGCAATTCCTCTCCTGGGAATATACCCTGAAGAACTCAGAACACTCTATCAAAAAGAACCTGCACACGCTTTGTTTATTGCAGCATTGTTCACAAAAGCAAGAACCTGGAACCAACCATGCTGTCCATCAAAAGAGGACTGGATTAAAAAAATGTGGTACATATACACGATGGAATACTATGCAGCTATAAAAAAGAACAAAATCATGAATTTTGCAGCAACCTGGATGGAACTAGAGTCTATAATACTGAATGGTCTTTCACAGCAAAAAAGATCTGAGTATCACATGTTCTCACTCATAAGTGGACCTTGAACATCTATCGTAATACTATAAGAAAAGAATCAACAGTGGTGGGAATCTATGTGGAGGGGACAGGGAGGGCAAAGGTGGTGGGATTAATGGTAGTCAATATCTGTCTGGGGTCGGGGGGACACCCCTTATCAACAAAGGTGTCTGAACGATGCATATTTGTATACCCAACCCTTAACTGTACCCCACAATTTTAAAATAAAAAATATGTTAAAAAAAAAATAGACAAACATACCAAAGAAGCAAAATACAGTGTCTAGAAATGGGTCCATACATAATCACCTGATTTATCACAAAGGTCTTTTTAATAAATGGTGCTGGGTCAACTGGATATGCATATTAAAAAGTCAGGACTTATACCTCACACCATACAACCACATCTCTTCTAGATGAATAGTATATATAAGTATAAAAGTTACAACAAGGTTATAGAAGAAATCACAGGAGAGGAAAGGCAAAGATTTCTTAAGACACAAAGTACTAACCATAAGGAAAAATATTTATAAGTTGGACTAAATTAAAATTTAAAGTAACTGTTCATCAAAAAAACACCAGAAAGGCTGGGTGTGGTGTCTCACGCCTGTAATCCCAGCACTTTGAGAGGCTGAGGTGAGAGAACTGCTTGAGCCCAAGAGTTTGAGACCAGCCTGGGCTTTC
>NW_007258435.1:787024-797661 GCF_000164805.1 Carlito syrichta | reverse complement strand
CAAAAAAAAAAAAAAAAAAAAATAGCTGGGTATACCTGCAGTCCTAGCTACTCAGAAGGCTGAGGTGGGAAACTCACTTGAGCTCAGGAGTTCAAGGCTGCAGTAGCCATGATTGGGTCACCGTACTACAGTTTGGGTGATTGAGTGAGAACCCCATTCAAAAAAAGAAAGACCGACTAGCTAAGCCACAGAGTGGGAAAACATATTTGCAAGACACACACTCACATACACACAAAAAACTTATAGCCATACTTTGTAAAGAAATCATACAAATCAACAACAACAACAAAAAAGTTGGTCACCCAGTGGAAAAATGGGCACAAAAGAAAAATAAAAATGGCCAATAAATACTGGAAGAGATGTAGAACTTCAAAGCTACCAAAGAAATAAAAAATTGAAACCATAATGTAATGTGACTGAACAACCAACATAATTGCTGAAATTTTTAAAAAAGATTAAAAAGATAAGTGTTGGAGAGAAAGCAGAATAACCAGAAGGCTCGTATGATTTTGGTGAAAGTATAAATTGCTACAAACACAATGTAAAACCATTTGGCATTATCTACTAAAGATAAAAATATGCTCACTCTGTGACACCCTAGTACTACTCAGGTATAACATCAAATAAATGAAGACATATGTTTCCAAAAGGTACATCCCCAAAACACTACTCCTAAATATTTTCAACCCAGAAACCATCCAAACATCTAGCAGTAGAATGATAAATACATTGTAGCATATTCATATTACAGAACATACCACAATAAAAATGGATGCTCTACAAGTACATCCAACAGTATAAAAAGATCTAACAAGCATAATGTTGAACAAAAATTTAAGAAGCACAAAAGAGCACATGCTGTATAATTCTATTTACATAATATGCAAAAACAGACACAACTAATTTATCGCTGCTAGAGTTCAGAAAAATTGATCAGCCTTCATGGGGATAGCATTTGGAGCGCTGACAACATTCTGTTCCTCATTAGGGTGGTGGTGATGTGTTCTATTTGTGAAAAATCATAGAGCTGTATATGTATGATTTGTACACTTTTCTATACAATATTTTTATAAAAAGTTTTAAAAAAGGCTATTTGAGCCATATGGAAGGGGCTCCTAATAGTCACAGTTGTGACAAAGTCAGCATTTCTTTTTTAAAGAAAGGGGGAGAAAGATTATAGAAACTCATCTAACTTATGAAATGCTGTAAATCCAAAAATAATTTTTTAAAAAGAATCCATGTCATCACTGAAGCAGCTATTAAAGCAATACTTTACTTTGAAAATTGGTAACTAAATAGAAAGTAAGCATTTCTCTTGCCTTTCTTGTAAAATTTGCCTTTTAGAATGTCCAAATAGCTTTAGCTAGTAAAAGAAATCTGTACTATACAGAAGAATACCAATATAATGTAGAAAGAGTAATAGAAGCCGGGCTCGGTGGCTCAGCCTGTAATCCCACGCCTTTGGGAGGCTGAGGTGAGTGGATTGCCTGAGCCCGTGGGTTTGAGACCCGCCTGGGCAGCGAGACCTCATCTCTACAATAAATCAAAAAATCAGCCGGGCATGGTAGTGCATGCCTGTAATTCTGGCTACTTGGAAGGCTGAGGCGGAAGGATCACTGGAGCCCAGCAGGTCGAGGCTGCAGAGCAGCCACTGCACTCCAGTCTGGGCGACAGAGTGAGACTCCGACTTAAAAAAAAAAAAGAAAGAGTAATAGAATTATAAATTAATGATTTTCAACCCTAGTTAAATGATTAGTTCTGGAAATGATTAGGCTGATGGTTGATGGGATAATGCTTCTAGCATAACTGTCTGGTGAAAAGTGGACTGTCACTACCTAACTCCAGTGGTCATCTTAGCATTACTAATGGCTATTCAGTCAGTTATCATGCATATCCAGATACAATGCATTATGAACACATGGTAATGTTTTGTTTCTTCATCTGGGTGCTGGTTACATGTTCAAGTTGTGAACTTCACTGAACTTTATGCTTACAAACATATAGTTATTATACTTGAATAAAATGTTTTTAAAAAGTTCTTTAACATATGTGCTACGGCCTGAATGCTGGTGACCCCTCTAAAATTCATATGTTGGAACTTCGTACCCAGTGCAATAATATTAATAAGATGAGACCTTTTGAGAAGTGATTAAATAATGAGGGTTCTGCCTCATGAATGGGATTAGCACCCGGTAAAAGAGGTTGAAGGGAGCTTCCTTGTCCCTTTTGCCATATGAGTATGCTGCAAGAAGATGCCATCTATAAATAAGTACAAGACCCTAATTAGATATCAAATCTGCTGGTGGCCCGACCTTGGACTTTCTAGCCTCCAGAACTGTGAGAAATAAACTTCTGCTGTCTTTATATTACCCAGTCTAAGATGTTTTGTTATTGTAGCCTGAATGGACCGATTCTACTTTAGATCTTTGCTTTCAGTAGACCGGTGAAATGTGAAATATTCTTAAAAAGCATATTTACATTTAGAAATTTTCTTATAGGTAAGAGTGTACATAAATAAAAAAGATAACCCCAAATTTTAGGAACATAAAATACTAATGCTTATCTACCATAATGTATGTGTTATACAATATCAAACTAAGACAGGTACATTATTTAAAGACAAATAATTTCTCAGCAAGGTGATTATCAGAAAGTAGATTAAATGTACACTAAGAACTTATCATTTGCTGAATGGCAAGCTAAAAATAAGCACTAATTGATTTCTAATGAAATTCTAACAATACCTATCACTGTGATGTTTTCAGTCATTCATTAAATATTAGTATCTTAATAGTATAGATATAGACTAAATCGCATTACTCATACTTAATATCATTTCTCTGAAAACAATCTACTTAAATGAATCTAAATTATCTTCACTATTTTATCACTGGAAAAACTAAGGCAGAACAAAGCTAATTATTTTTCTTAAGATAATTTCCAATTTAATTATCAATAAAGTCATTAAAATTTTGACTTTCAAACATGAGGGGGCCAAGAAATAAAAACTAGCAATTGTAGTAGTCACATAGTATAAATGCCAACACTGCAATTTTAAAAAACATGGCTGGCAGGTGTTAGGAAATACAACTAATATACTGATATTCATCTTCGATTCTATAATTATTTAATATGAAAGTATACAAATATTAATACTAATAGCATAATATATATAAAAGAATAAAATAGACTGATCAGCATAATATGTAATAAAACAATTATTGAATATACAATATATCACATGTATAACAAAAACTACAAAAAATTCAAATTAAAAAACAAAGGCTCAGCCAGGTGCAGGGATTCAAGCCTGTAATCCCAGCACTTTGGGAGGCCAAGGCAAGAGGATTGCCTGAGCACAGGGGTTCAAGACCAGCTTAGGCAACAAGGTGAGACTTCATCTCTACAATAAATAAAAAAATTAGCTGGGTGTGGTGGAGTGCGCCAGTGGCTCCAGCTACTTGGAAGGCTGAGGTGGAAGGATTGCCTGAGCCCAGCAGGTTGAGGCTGAGGTGGCTGGGTGACAGAGTGAGACTCCGACTCAAAAAAACCCCAAAAAACAAAGGCTTTGATTTCTCCATTTTAGAAAGTTAATTCATATTTTTATTCTAAGACAAAACCAGATTGAACAAATTGGCAATTACCTTGACAGCCACTCCTTTTCCTTCAGGGTACTCTAGAAGATGAAAAGTCAGTTCTTCAACCCTCGTAATGCAGAGCTTTGGGTCAGTTGTTCTTCTTAATGCCTGAACTAATGCCCGGGTCCTGTTATCAATACTCACTCTTGCAATAATCTACAAAGACATTTTAAATATATATGATCAGAACACAAAACTACTCTAAAGAGCAGTTAATGTTTCTTAGGTCCCATTAGAAATAATACCTATACATTTGACAAAAATTAACACAATTTAAAACCACACTGAATAAGAACTTGCCTTTTCTCGTTGAAGAGATAAACGCTTTTTCTCCTCTGCATTTTTGTCTTTGCTGACGGCCTGTTCAGTTTTAGCAGGGTCTTCTTGTTCTTCTACCTGACTCTTTGAATCATATTTTAATTTGGGGACTAGTCCACCAATATAACCACCTACTAAAGCTTGCACGCCTTCCGTGGGACGAGAAAGAAAGTTAGCAATACTTTGTTTTGTTGAAACTGGAAGAACCTCAGGTAACCCAGTGGGACTTGCAGGCTTGTCCACAGTATCTGGAGAAGAGTCTGAGCCTGGTTTATCAGGGAGGATACCAGGATCTGAAGAAATTGATTTCCCTTCTTCAACTTTTTCACCTTCAAGTTCTGATTTGTCCTGGAAATGTTTATTTTCCTTTTGTTGAGACATTTTTTCCTCACGTTTGAAATATGAATTAATATGATTTGATAAAAAGTGGAATGATTCTCCAAACTTTGTGGTTATAGTATTCGTGTAATGAAAAAGACTTTGTTTACCTATGTCTTCTTTTTCTAGAATGGGACTTTTCTTGTCTGGTAAAGGATTCTTTTCTGATTTGTCACTAAATTTTTTCAGAGATTTGATGGCTTGTTTAATGTTTTTCTGTTTTAACCAACCACTATCTGATATTTTTCTTAATATACGAAAACTTGGCTTAAATTGAGCTAGACGTGATATCATTTCATTCTGATGGCCCAAAACAGCCTTTGAAACAGAATTCAAAGAACTTTTAATACGGGACATATGAATGCTCACTTTTGTAAGTCCCTTGGGAGCAGAAGTGCTAAGTTTCAAAATTCCAATATGTAAACCATAGTTGCTTAGAGAGTAACAGTGCTTACTGCAAGAGTGTGCTTCACTTTTGGTCCATTTACATTTTATTTTGCTTGTATGAAAACCTCTTTGTAGACTGATGTGACTTATCCTCCAGCAATGCTTGGGTGAGAACAAGAAATGCAGTTGCTTGCTTCTCTGCTTCCCACAAAGATTTCGTGCATTACTAAAGAGGTAAATATATATATCTACAGTCAGATTAATAGACATAACTTAAAAATCATTTATTTTCTATATGACATTCTCTCACTTCATTCCTGAATGCTTCATTTAAGAAATGCCATATTTCATGGTCTTTCCTGAAATGGCAAGAAAAACAAAATTAGTATTCAAGCTAAAATTGAAATTGAGTATAATACAAAATACATGACTATTTGAACTAAACTCAGCAAGTTGTCTCAAAAAAAGGCAGAATAATATATTTCCATTATGGCTTATACAGATTTCATTTTTAAGCTAATAGAAAATAATTTACTTTTAGTATAGAAGTTGATGAAAAAAACGAGCAGTAGCATGTTTAGAGAAAGAACTAATTTAGGAAAGCTTCACAATAGGTAAGTTTTCCTACAACACATAATTTAAGATGCAATTTAGATACTATGCTTTTTTGTTCCTTCCTTAATGTTAAATTTTTGACTAGTTCATGTGATACTATACTTTTTAATTCTTTGAAGACAAGGGTCAGGTCTTATACTATATTTATTGTAAACCACTTATACAATACTTAATCTATACCAGACATGGTGCTAGATGTTGAAGTCGAAAGTTTGAGAATACTTTAGAACTTCCAGTCTGGACCTGAAGATAGCCGTGTAAAGAAGATTTCACTGCCTAATAAGTGCTCACGAAATCAAAGAAGACTAGAAGATCTAAGTTTAGCATTTAGCATAGAAGGGGTTCATAACCACAAAAGAAGAACACATACAAATAAGAAAAAAAAACACTCAATTAAAAAATGTGGTACTGGTGAAAGAAGAGACAAATAGATCAATGGAACAGAATAAATATAGGTTCATCAACTGTAACAACTGACATTGATCATAGAGACAACTATGCATGTGTTGGGGCAGGAAATACATGAAAAATTTCTGTATCTTCCTCTCAATTTTCTTGTGAACCTAAAACTCCTCTTTAAAAAAATCTTTAAAAAAAGGCAATCTGAAGTATTATATATTTTATACACACATGAATATACATAGATATGTAGACATATCCATATATATAAGAAAACAAAATGAAGACCTATATATGTGGTTAAAATCTTATAGATACACACAAGTTGGTTCTACAAGATAAGGACTTTTTTATTTCTTCTTGTGAGCTAAAGAGTGGGACCAAAACAGAATAAGAGGTTTTTTACTTTTCTATTGTCTGAATTATGTACAATAAGCTGGTGTTAATTTGTAATGAGAAAAAGTGAAACATTTAAAGCACTTTACCAGAAGATCCCATATGAATGGAAGATACACAATGAGTAGGTAAGTTTTAAAAAAGAGGTTAAAAACTGGACAAAGTTACAGAGGAATTCATGTGACTTATCATAGTATTATCTTATAATACTATAAGAAAGGGATTGGCAGTAGTGGGACACTGTGGGGTGGAGGGGGCACAAAACATTCATAAGGGTACCCAGACTTTATTTGTACAATGACTGAAGGGCCACCACTAGCCACAAGTAGAACCACATCCCCTCCCTTTCCTGAAAAGGGGCCTAATCCCGCCCCCCCCCCCCTGCCTAAAATGGCGACCCGGCAAACAAAGGGGGCGTCTGAAACAGCACCTTCCGGGTTCTTCCTCCACAGTCCGGCTCACCTTTTCCCGCACCTGGGAAAAACCCACCAACCTGGATGGAGCTCTGCCAGCTGACCTATAGACGACAGACAGGTCGCCCTAAGCCCCTATAAAAGCCTTCGCGCCCTTGCCTCGGGACTACAACCTGACCCTCAGGTCCTGTAGCCACTGCGTTGGATCCATTAAATCTCTTGGCCTTAACGGGTGTTGAGTCTCACTGTGCGCCACCATCTTTCAATGACCACTTATGTAATTAACCCTGAATAGTACCCCACATCTTTAAAATACAAATAATTTTTTAAAAAAGAAAAAGATGAGAATTCTAAAAAATGGTTTAAAAAAAGCCACAAGCAAACACAGAAAAGCATGTAAGAAAGCACAGATAGTATGTGCAGAAATTAGAAGTAGTATAGTTTTACTGCAGGAACTAGGGAGATTATCTAGCGAGAGGTGGAAGATGATACTGAGAAAGATGGAACCAAGAATTTACTATAACTGTCCAGAAGATGACAATCCGAGCTAAAATCCTTCTTTCTAAATCACATGAGCACATATTATTTTAAAATACCCAACTGTCACAGGAGAAAAGAGATACAAGAAACAATCCTGTCTGCCTCCCTGGCTGAAGCTGCCCAGGGAACTTTACCCCAAAATAAGGTTTCCTGGTATAATGAGTATTTTGAATTAAAGGCCCTTAGAGCTCAATAGACACTAGAAGAGATGTTTCCGCTAACTACATAAGAACCAGACTCCAAGGGAAACAATTTTTTCCCTTCCCCTTTCCTGTTATCTATCAATCTACTACAGAAAAGAAGACAGGAATGGAACCTCACCAAAAGGGCCCCTTTCCCAAGTGTCACTCAGGCTCATTCAATTTCCAAAGAGAACCATTTACAAGTTAATCTCTGTTCCCTGCTCAATTCATTCTTCCTAGTAACGATGTATTGCCCTCAACAGAATTACCTATATTCCCCATCTCCTCCCTCTCCTTATATAAAAGTTATATAAGTATCAGCCCCCACTGGAATATTTGGGTAATCACTTGGTGATCTTGAGATGAATCAGGGACCCCTCTCAGGGTCTTGCAGGTCCCCCCAGGCATGAAAATGAAGGAAAATCTTGAATTCCTTCAAGGGAAATTCCATGCCTGGCAAGCCCTGAGAAGTACATAAGCAACTTGATAAGCAATAAGATAATAGTGGCTTTAAACAATAGCCAAATAGTTAGAACCAGGGGATGTTTGGTTCCCCTATAGAAATTAAGGGTAACATTAGCATATGTCCCTGAGTTGTTTTTCAGAAACCCAGACTCCCACCAAATGGATCCCCTAGAAGGTAGACCCCAGATAAGAGGAACTGAGGACTAAACTCTGGCCATAGCTCTTAGTTCTAAAGTTCTTCCTAAGGGGTCTGGAGGAAGTCACAACCAGGAGCCAGAACTAACACTCTACTCTGTTGATCCCAAAGTTTTAAACAAAGCTTCTGTTTCTTAATCAATTGCAAACCAAAAATCTTTGACTCTACCTATGACCTGTATGGTGAATCCCCTTCAAGATATCCTGCCCTTTTAAGCCAAATCAATGTGTAATCTACATGTATTGATTTACGATTTTGTCTGTTAACTTCTGCCTTGCCGAAATTGACCCTAACCTTTAAAACTCTTACTTGCAAACCATTGGGGAAGTCAAGAGGTGGGATCCTAGCTGCCCAGTTCTTCTTGCTTGGCTCCTTGCAAATAAACATCTTCCTTTCTCCCACTGAAACTTGGTATGGATATCTGGTCTTACTGCACCAGGCGAGCTGACACCAGGTCAGTTCAATAACAATTCTCCTCTGTATACATTAATAAATTTGTATGCCATTTCTCCTATTAATCTGATTTTTGACCGCTGATTTTCAGAGGGCAAAGGGGAAGTTTTCCCATGGCCCCTACAGGGTTCTTCTGAACACTTTAGTTCAATATAATAAGCCAAGCTAACATAAAATCTTTGCAACCTCCACAACACAGAAATACTTGATAAAATAGAGTTAAAAGTACTTGTGGATAAAAAGCCATGCTCTATTCTCACTTATTATGTAGGAGCTAAAAAAAAAAATTGATCTAATGGAGGTAGCGAATAGTTAACAGAGGCTGGGAACACAGTGTGGTGGGGGCATGGGGCACGAAGAGAGGTTGGTTAATGGGTACAAACATACAGTTAAATAGAAAAAATAAGTTCAAGTGTTTGACAGTACAGTAGGGTGACTATAGTTAACAATATATTGTATATTTTAAATTAGCTAGAAAATAAGATCTGAAATGTTCCCAAAACAAAGAAATGATAAATGTTCAAGGTATTAGATATTCTAAATATCCTGATTTGATCATTACACATTATATGCATGTATCAAAATATCACCGTACCCCACAAATATGTACAAATATTATGTATCAATAAAAAGGTCATGTTGTAGAGAGTGGATAGAAAGTATTCTCACAACAAAAATAATTATGTGAGGTAATACACATGTTAATTAGATAGATTTAGTCATTCCACAGCGCATATTTTCTTCAAAACACCATGTTGTAGATAGTAAATACATACATGTTTATCTGTCAATTTAAAAGGTAAAAAGAATAATAAAGCTATGCTCAAAACCAACATTGGGAACTCTACAGGTTTAAGAGAAACCATAGGCCTGGATCTGCACTCATACTATTCTCAAGGATATCCTCAAATGAACACTTGTCAGCGCTGATGAACCCAGTGGAACTCAGCAGTCATCTGAAACCACCACGTAAAGACGTTACTAAAAAAACAAGGCAGTGGGACTCCCACACCAACCAGCCACCACTGAGATCACAAAACATGCAGAGAAATGAACTATTATCTCTAAGAGGATCAGCAAATACAGTCATAGGAAAAATGTGTAACTAAGACTTAGAAACAGAAAAAAAATAAATGACCAAAGACATAACAGAAGGAATAAAAATAAAGAGACAAAAAGAACTGTACAAAGAATAAACAGGGGGAGCAAAATTTTAGAAATGAAAACTTCAGCTAAATGCTAGTTGCAAACAAACCTACAACATAATGACAAAGAAAGGCTGCAAATAAAGGACTGGAAAAAATGATATACCAGGCCTAGGCTAATCGTCAGAAAGTAAAAAGTCCTATATGGCAAATTTGTTAAAGGAAAGGTTTTAAATAAGGTTAAAAAGGGGACACAATATAATAATAAAAGGAATGAATGATTCATTTACTTATTAAACCTCAAGTAACCTTGTAGACCTTGGACGACAGAACAAACTGTGAAGATTCAGCCCACGCCTTTGGGAGGCTGAGGTGAGTGGATTGCCTGAGCCCAGGGGTTTGAGACCCGCCTGGGCAACTTGGTGAGACCTCATCTCTACAATAAATAAAAAAAAAATTAGCCGGGCGTGGTAGCGTGCACCTGCAGTTCCAGCTACTTGGAAGGCTGAGGCGGAAGGATTGCCTGAGCCCAGCAGGTCGAGGCTGCGGTGGCCAGGAGCAGCCACTGCACATCAGTCTGGGCGACGGAGTGAGACTCCAACTCAAAAAAAAAAACCCCAAAAAAGAAATAAACAAATAATTAGTATTAAAATATAAGGTCTGGTTGAGAAGTGCCATGAATTAAAGTAAAGCAGTGGGTAGGGGAAGAAGGGTACAGAGGGCTATTTTAGATGGTGTGATCAGAAGAACTGAGTTAACATCTTATTGGAGAACTGAATGAAATGAGAAAACAAATTATTAAGAGAATCTGGGAAAAAAACATTCTAGGCAAAAAGAAAAAGCAACCAACATGTTGGAGATAAAAATGAGCTTTCTATATTCAGTAACAGCAAGAACAACAAGGTGGCTGAAGGCAAGCATGGAAAAGAAAGAAAAAGATGGGCCCAAGATTCAGGTAAAAGACAGAGCAACATAAGCCTAAACTATGGTAAGGGATTTCTTTCTAATATGACCAATTATCAATTCACCTGTCAACATGACACTGAGATGTAGAATATAAAGCCAAAAACAGAAACTATGACAAGAAGACTAGGCTTTTTTTTTTTTTTTTT
>NW_007258435.1:778227-787004 GCF_000164805.1 Carlito syrichta | reverse complement strand
AGAGAGAGAGAGAGAGAGAGAGAGAGAGAGGATCTTGCTTTGCTTTGTTGCCCAGGCTGGTCTCGAACTCCTGGACTCAAGTGATCTTCCCACCTTGGCCTCCCCAAAGTGCTGGGATTACAGGCATGAGCCACTAAGTCCAGCCACTTTTGTGACCTTTTATAAGGAGAAACTTTTAATACACCGCTCTCAGAAACCACAACTACCAGACAACAATTATGAAAAATGAAATGATCAACAAAATCAACAAGCTTATCTTAACTGTTGCAAGATAAGTGTTTTGAGAGTAAATTCAGTCAGAACAAAAGTTATATTGCAAAAAGATAGGAAGAATAATCAAGTGAGAGGTGCTAGCATCAACTGAGAAAAGAGCAAGGAAGAATAGTAAACACAATAGAGGTATAAATAAAACAGAGAGGCTTGGACCAACCACTAAAGAAAGGAATAGAGTTTTAACTAGAGGGATTAAGGGAATTGTTAGATGGAGTCCCAGCTGAGGTGGGAAAGAAGGGATTTACAATGGATGTCACTTGATTATTGCAATAATGCAGTCAAAAAGGTGACAAGATTCTGAATTCAAGCAACAGTATTACAATGGAGAAGGGGGTTTCTTGATCATTTTCAAAGTAGGGAAAATAAAACAATAAAATACAAAACTTGGTGACAGCCAAGAATGTGGTATTCAGAGGCATATGGAGAATGCCATTTGTGAATATGAGAAAACTGGGAAGGGGCCAATTTGAGAGAAAAATGAAAATTTTTTGAATTTACAGGGTGAGAAACAAGGAAATTCAAAGGGAAATGTACACAGACTGTGGATTTATGTGTGGAGCTATGAGCACAGTGGCAGCTGAAACCATAAGATTGAATGGATCTACTAAAAGACAGTTTACTGTAATAATACAAGAGAATTTGGGGATCAGAGAAGCTGATAAAACCTCTTTCTTCCTGGAAAAATGGTTACCTGCAAATACACACTACAGTTTTCTTGGCATTTCAGGATATTCACAGACCTATTAAAGTATGTCTTGAATTTCAAATATGAAAACACTGGTTTAGAGAGAACAATGTGAGTACAGCATTAAGTGCCACCCAGAAAGTTGGGGGGGGGGAAGACTAGCAAGGAAACAAAAGAGCATACGAGAAAAGATACCCCCCCCAAATTATGGAAATCAATACAGGAGCAAGTTTTTTAAAATAATAGATATTGAACAGAATAAAATACTGGAGGGCCAGGAGAACGTGAGACAAATATTAGGACTGAGACATGACAGGACAGGAAGGTATGTAAGGCTAAGAGTTCTAACTCTGACCTTTTACAAATGTATGTTCCACAAGTGAAGTAACAGGCGGTTTCAGCACAATTCCTGTCTTGACTCGGGGGAAAAAACAACTCAAAGTACACGCTGTTCTTGTATCAACTTTGTATGTGAAACAAGTGAATATATAAATAGTGAACTGATCACTCATTAAAAGGACTTACCTGCAAGATTTTAATTTAGATTTGACACAGTAAAGATCAACACTTAAGAAAAGGTTTGATTAATACAAATTACAAAATAACATGTTCTTATACTAAAAGTACAACTGATTTGCATAAGCAATTTACCAAAATAGCTACAACAAGCTTGACACAACTGCCTCAAAGAAGACTTAAGCTCTCAGATCACAGTAATAACTTTTAAAACATCTTTGATTTAAAAATTTTTAATATGTCACCGTTAAACAGCATTTTCTTAAGACTGAACTATACTTTTGTATTTTTGAAATCTCAACAATTAGGACTGCCGAATCAGGATACAATTGCTATTGGAAATAGAAACAGTACTTTAAACGTAATTATGTGATAGCTCCTATGTCACACTTATAAATTTTTTCTAGGTGTCACCACTTTTCTTTAAAGTGATCACTGTATTGGGCTTGGAAACCAGGTTCCTCCTAGCATAATGACACAAATGACACACGGATAGGAAGCACTGCAACACAATGATTCATACATCTTCAGCTTGCAAAAAGCACACACCTGAATCCATTTAAGCAACAGCAGTCAGGCACAGAATAAAACGCGGATGGGATTAAAAAGAAATCACAGATTTAAGAAAGAAAGAAAGAAAGAAAGAAAAAACCCAGCAGTAGAATCATCAGACAGGCAAGAATCATGTAGAATAGGAAGACCGTTTTGAAAGTCATCAGTTAACTGCAGAACACTACAGTCCAGGGGAAAGCAGACGGACTCTGGGAAACTGGGCTGGGAGTCAAGGAGATGGGACCGGAGGAGCAGGGCGGGACCGGAGAAACCAAAACAGCTTACGCTTCTGAGGCAGCCAAACCGGCGGGGGCGGCGGGGGCCGCGCACCCATCAGCTCAGCACCCGCCGGCTCCTTTCAGGGCTCGGCCTCCTTCTGCGGCCGTCGTCCCGGGACCTCCCCAAGCCCTGCGTCTCCCCTCCTCCTACTCTGGACGCGCTCTCAGAAGACAGATAGGAAGACCTGGAGGGCCGGACAAGTGTCCGGAGCGATCAGCCTGTCTCCTGTCGTCCCACCCGTATCGTCTCGCGGCCACTTACCGGGATGCAGGCCCGATAATTCGGGTGGTAGCGGCGACTCGATTCTTCCCGGCATTGACGTCCACTCCGGCCAGCCAGCATCAGCTGAGCTTCCAACACAAATACAGGCGCAGCAGCCAGGGTGCCGCCCCCTCAGCCCCGCCCCTCTCCCAGCGGAAGTGACGCACGGATCGTTCGAGTCTACCCGCCGGCAGGGATAGGGTTCCTCCACCGCTCTCTGTCCTCTGTCTCCCAGTCAATCGCCACTCGGCCGTCTCCCCGGGGCATGCGCACTAGAGCCCGACGGAGCGCGAGGCGGGAGGCCCGCGGGGGACGTGCGTGCGTGCACACGCGTGCGGGCGTGCAGAGAGGCGTGGCTTGCTAGAGGGGTGGGTCCTGCGTTTATGTCCTTTCTAGAGTGACTGGGCGGAGGGAGTTTGTTTTTGTCCGGTGGCCGGACGTGGGAGCGGAGTCCAGGCTTGCTCGTTTGCGGGCGTCCATTCCCTTTCAGCAGAGAGAAGCCTCCATCTCCACGTCCCCGAAGGGGGCGCCCCCTGTCCCGCCCTCGGAGCCCGAGCTGCGGTATCAGCCGCCTAGAGGGCGGTGAACGGGACCGCCGGCCCTCCCGCAGGGCTGTCACCGTTCTTGGTGACGCCTTCTCTATATCCCTCCCCGGGCATGGCCATCCACATTAAATGTCACTCAGAAGCGCCTTCACGTTTATTACCGTATTGGAAGTCAGCATGCACTGCCCCACAAATGGTCCCACACTTAACCCATCTTTTTCGGATTCTGACATTTTTATCTTTACCAGGTTGGCAGGTTCCCCTCAGGGCAAGTCCGGCCCACTGCGTGTTTTGCTGTGAGTTAAGACTAGTTTTCACGTTTTTCAAAAGTTAACAGAAAAAATGTTTTGGGCTACATGGCAGTTAGATTATTTTCATATTTCCGTGTCCATTTTTTAAAAAAGCCTATTCTTTACACGTTGTCAGTGGAAGCTTTCATGCTACAGTTGCGAATTTGGGTAATTGCAACTGTTCTTACTCTGTTGAAATGACCCTGCCCTGAAGTTGAGCTCAGGAAAATAGAACCGTAGTCTTAACTAGTTCTCAACCTCAAAATGTTACTAAGACTACTATTAGACTCTCATGCCTTCTTTTCCTGGGTGTCAGCGCTTTAGCCCCTGTAAGATTATTGCGAAGTCCTTAAGGAAAGGAATTGTATGAGCTGCCAAACGTACTGGGTGGCTAGACGGTATTATATTTTTAAAAAAATTTGAGGGGAAGCCAGCTTGCTAGACTCTTGGGACAAGGGGGCTGGGTTGTGTACATCATAATGCCTGGTAAGCCCCAACAGTACATAAGCCAGACATATTATTTAGCTACAATATAGTTTTAAAAAAATGCACAAATTAAGCCTTACAGTTCTTGACTGATATCTTTCCCCATTGTTAAAGAAAAATTATTCTGACACTTGTTAAAATGCAAGGAAGACTATTCACAATTATTGCAATAGGTGTCAACACTATTGCCATATGGGAGAGAGATTCATCTCAAGTTCTAATACAGAAAAGAGTTGGTATTTATAGCCAACAAGCAGTGGTCAGTACACAGAAAATTACTAAGAGGTGACATCAAGGGCTGGAGACATTCTTGTTAAACTAAGATTCTTGTTGAAGGCAGATGGGGCAGTTATCAAGGATGAGAGATTCTCTTTAAACTGATTCAGCAGGATTTTTGCTAAAACTGGACTCAGTAGGCCTAAGACAGTGGCCCAAGGCTGCTGCCTAGTGAAAACAGGGCTCAGAGGAGCCTAAGTAAAGTTTGTTTGAAGAGAGGATGTCACCATCTCCTCTCCCCTTGTGTCCCTTTAATCCTTAATTCAGTCAGACATTGTCAAGTATGCAAATTTTCCTCCTATGTCAAAAATTGTCAAGTAACTCTGAATTCCCCCCTGCTCCTTCCTTGCCCTTCCTCTCCCTCCCTTGTCCACCACCATACCTTTAATCAATCATGAAGTCTGGTGAGTCTTACTGCAGAATCTCTTGAACCTTTCCTCCTCTACATTCTCATTTCCACTGCTTTAGTTTAGGCTTCCATCCTTGCTCCTCCGTCTCATCTGAACTGGTTTTCCAGCCTGTAACTAACCTTCGACACAGATAGTCTCTTCTGTGCAGCCACAGTAATCTTTTCAAAGTGCAGGTCTAATCATGTGTTTTTGCTGATGGAAAAGCTTTTGCTGGTGCTTCATCCCCATCGAACAAACCATATGATATGATAGGCTCTGACCCTGCCGCCTTCTAGCCTTTACTTTTACCACTTGACCCTCACCCCATACCTGTGCTTCCCCAAATACCTTGTGCCTTTCACACTTAGTGCCTTTGCTCTTGCTGTTGGCTTAGTTCCCTTTCACCCTGTCCTCCTACAGATTTGTTTGTCCTTCAGCCAGGAAAATCTTACCTCACTTCTTCATAGAGTAACTTATTCCTTCCACCTGTGCTTACTTTTTCTATTGCACTTGCTTCATGGCAAGGAGTATAACATATCTATATTTGTATCTTCTGGGTCTTGCAAAATACCCAACAAATAGTAGACTTTCAAAAATTCTGTACTATTGAATTGATTTTTAATTTTATTTACCTATCTAATAAATAAAATGTTAAAATGGAAAATAAAACCTATGTATGATTCTTTTGATGTTGGGCAAAGTTTTGAGGAAAAAAGAGAATTTCATTTAATTTCAAACAAAATAAATTTAGTGGCGTGCAAAATACATTATTTGGTGTACTAATAGCAGACTAATGCCACCAGGAAGAAATTCATACGTGGAATAATGCTAAATATAGTAATCGTTCAACCATATATACTTCAGCAGCTAGGTAAAAGAGGCATCCACCTCACTCCTGAATCATTTACTTGCTGTGCTCATCCCAATTATAAAGTTTACTACAGATTTATTTATTTTAGATCTTCCTCTCTTCTATATCCATAGTCACTCCTTCTTTCTAGAAACTGTTAAAGTCTGGTTATTATAGTAACTTCTTCAAAGAAATTCAAACAAAACTTAATATATATATTATATAAATATATATATATAAATTATATATGTTATATATGTAAATATAGCCAAAAATAAATGTTGCCATATTGGTGTAAGATAGTTCTCCAAATCACCCAAGTGAGGGATATACCAGAAAATAACTCTACAAGAATAGTCACCTTGATAGGCAGAATAATGGCCTCCTAAAAGATGTCCAGACCCTAATCTTTGGTACCTGTTAATATGCTATGCTAAGTGGCAAAATGGACTTTTTGTGGTTGTAACTAGGGTTATATTTTTAAGAAATAAAAATTAAGCCAGGCTCCGTAGCTCAGCCTGTAATTCTAGCTCTTTGGGAGACTGAGGTGAGTGGATTGCCTGAGCCTGCGGGTTCAAGACCCTCCTGGGCAACTTGGCGAGACCTCATCTCTACAATAAATCAAAAATTAGCTGGGCGTGGTAGCGCATGCCTGCAGTTCCTGCTACTTGGAAGCCTGAGATGGAAGGATCGCCCCAGCAGGTCGAGGCTGCGGTGTCCGGGAGTGTGCCACTGCACTCCAGTCTGGGTGACAGAGTGAGACTCCAACTCAAAAAAAAAAAAAAAGAAAGAAAAATTATCCTGGATTATCTGTGTGGGCCCAATCTAATCCTATGAGCCCTTAAAAGCAGTAGAACTGCGGCAGAGTAAAGTCAGAGAGGTTCAAGATGGAGGGTGAGGGGAGCAATTTGATAAGGAATACAGGTGGCCTTAAAGAGGCAAAAGAGGCTCTGGGCTGACAGCCAGCAAGGAAATGAAGACCTCAAACCTACAGCCACAAGAAATTGACTTTTGCCAAAAACACAAATAACCTTGAAAGCACATTCTTCCCCAGTGCCGCTGGATAAAAGCCCAACTACCAAGGTTAGCTAACACCTTGGTTTTAGCCCTGTGAGATCTAGAGCAGAGGAACTAGATGACTCTTCCTGGACTTCTGACCTATTCAACTGTGACATAATCAACTTAAGTAGTTTTAAGCCACTCAATTTATAGTATTTTGTTTTCATAGCAATGGGGAAATTAATATAATTACCTTAATATAGTTTGAAGACATGAAGGCAAGAATTTCCTCTGTTTTGATCCTTAGTGCTGAGGCCTGACATTTAGTTGGTATTCAGTAAATATTTAGTGAGTCCATATAGAACAAATTAGATTTATTCATTCAACCTTTATCTAGACAGTGCCTACTATGTGTTTGGCATCGAGCTATTTGCTGGAGGTAAAAACAAAATTGAAGAGCTTTCATGGAACTCAAAGTATAGGCTTAGGTAATTATACCACTAATGTGGAGAGAGTACTAATGGATTTTTGCCGGGTATTATACAAATTTCAACCAGGGATGCATTTGCCCACTTGTGGTATCAGAAAAGGCTTACTGGGGGAAAGGATTTCTGAGTCAAATCTTAGAAGACGTCAGCAAGACAGATGGCATTAGGAAGGTGGTAAAGGTGGGGAGAGAAAGGAGAGCTTTACAGAGAGAAGAAACTTCATGATCAAAAGCAATGTGGTGGGAAACAACATAGCTATTAAGTACTCACCTTGATACATGAAGGAAACTACCTGCTTCATATTGCTGGTACTGAAAATGGGATATAAGGGTTGGAGGAGAGCTAAAGCCGAGCTTGGAATTTATCTTCTAGGTGATCAGAATCACTGTCAGATTTAAAGCAAAAGAGTAATTTAGTCAATTTTAAATAGATTCCTTTTGGCACCATGTGAGGGCAAGATTTGAAGGAGATGAGAAGCCCTGTTGTAATGGTGTTTTCCTATTTAATCACTTAATAAAAAAAATCATTCTTTCTCCACCTTAAAAACTGCCTTATAAAGTGTGCCTATCTATATCAGGCTTGAGACCAGTTTATCCACCTTCCTCCTGGAATTTCCCCAGAGGAGCTAAACCAATGGGAAATAAACCAGTTATATAAAGTAATTTTTCTGGGGGAAGAAAGAATGGTTTTATTAATAGACAAGTTATATCCCAGTTTTTACACAGGAATAGCAACATAAAATTAGGATCTTAAGGACACATAATTATATTTTCTTTAACTTGCTTTGGAATCTGTATACATTTTACCTCTTACCTCATACTTTTGTAAGTTATTCCCTGCCTTACTTAATCATAGAATATCTCAACCAATTAAATGTTCAGAAAAAAATCTTAAAATGTCCCAATATTCCATTTTTTTGTCCATTTCTTATAGGCAAATATAATGTTTGCATTGCTTAACTTTATGTTTAAGACAGGGATGGAGTCCTAGCCTCCCATTTACTGATTGTGATACTATGGGCAAATAACTTCTGCAAGACATCGTTATTAGTAAAATTTTTCCACACCCCAATTCACTAATCTAAGAGAATTGGGATCTATGGCTGGGGAATGAGGTACTGTGATTGAACAGCATTGTCAGACTTCTCCAAACTCTTCAACAGTGCCCTAGTGTATTGGTCTTTGAAGAAGACAGCATCTCCCATGAAGGGGATTAGCCCCTTGCCGGGTCGTGAGATTTCTTGAAGGAGAGACGGATAGGCGAAAGACGAAAACATTATACTCAGGCACCTGCTTCCTGAACAGATGACAATTTAATGTTAGCTAAGGGAAAGCTTTTATACCATTTGTAAAGGGGCAAGACAAAGAAAATTCCTTCATGTACATATCCTCTACAAGTTACCACCATCTAGTGGTCTTAGCAATAAACAAGCCAAGAACCCTGTAAACATTCAGATAATGAGTCTTATTCATAAGACCAAAGATGATAGTTTTAGTCCAAAGTTCCAAATTACAGTCCTTGAACTGTCTCCAGAAAGTTTAGCAGTATTCTTCCTTCTGGGGCTTTATGGCCTTCAGAGTTCTGTAATCGCCTTTCTTGTCCAAGTGTCTTCGTTACTTTTCTCTTATCCTGCAGTGCTTGTTTCTAAAGAAAACTCAAAAGAAACTTTTAGTAATGTTTCCCAGGCCCCCAAGGTTGCTTTCTGTCTTTAGCTAAGTTATCATAAAAGTGTCTGATTAGTATATTATGAGTTCAGTGAAAACCCACTCTATAAATGTTAACTTAGAGTTTTAACTATTGAATTAAGTAAAAACCTTAACGATTAATCTTTATCCTAAGTCAGTGAAAACAGTGTTATAAATCACCCACATAACTCCTATATAAGTGT
>NW_007258435.1:713687-778207 GCF_000164805.1 Carlito syrichta | reverse complement strand
TTTATTACTTAAGCAATATTTAGTAACTTATAACCAAGTGAAAGAAAGCATTCTTGATGTGCCTCAGAGTTTAACCCTTGCATATGTTAGAAAAAGCCAAGCAGCATAGTGGGAAAATGGGAAAATGAACCATGACATTTCCAGGTTAGCTGTGAGTACTTCGCATAAACATGCCATCTTCTTCTTCCACAACTGCACAGAATTTCTTCAGCTGTACCAACAGCAAAGACGGAAGACAGAAGGGCCTTAGCTGCCCAGACTCGCTTTGTGGCCGGGGGTCCTCAGCGCACCTGGACTTTGTCAATCAGTCAGGCCTCTAAGGCTGGCTCCCAACACTCCCACAAAACCACAGAATTTGTCTTGGTAGAAAATGTTCAGAGAAAAAGGGGGAAAATACAGGGCAAAAATGCCAGGCAATACAGTAAGCAGATAAACACTGATTGGAATGTATGAATGAACCAGTGCCTAGATGCAACAGAGCAGGTAAAATTTTTCCTGCGATGCCTTTTGTAGCTCTCAAGAGGTTTGTCATGGACTGATGATGTTTGGCAGGTACAGTGTCTATGAAGAGCATGTGCTTTGAAATCGGGTGGATGTAGATTCCATTTCTTGCCTCGCTACTGACTAGAGCAAATGACTCAACTCTTAAGTCTAATTTCCAACAGTTGAAAAATACTTTCTGTTTATAAGGATTTTTAAAGGATATTTGGATACAGTTTGAGGTAGAATGTCTATTTTTAAAGGCAGTAATATTTGCTTATATCATAAAATCATTAAAGTATGGACTTCAGAGCCATATGAGCCAGAGTTATTTTGTCATTCCAAAAACAATATTAAGACTCGTAATCTCTCTAAGTCTTACTTTTCTTATTCAAAAAACTGGGCAAAATAACACCCACCTTATAAGGTTTTATGAAAGTTTAAATAAAATAATACATGTAAATGCCTAATATTTATTAAAAATATTTATTGCACAATTAATGACCTGATCCTTGTGGTAGTTTTAGAATATACATCAGTCAATAAAACACATATAGTCTTAGCCCTGTGAACTGTTTGGTTTTAAAATAAGCACTCAGAGGATATTATACTAAATAAATTTGATTAATATTAGTGGCATACCAAAGCCAAATTAATGGGACTGCAAAGAAGTTCATAGAGTTTCCAGAGATATTGTCTGAAGAGACTAACCTGAACCATTGTAGGAGGATGCTAAGGTCAATGCAAAAAAATGGCATTTGTGAGCACCAACTGTATGCAAAACAATGAGCTAGATATAGTTCCTGCCTTCAAAACATTCGTAGTCTTATAGAAGAGGCAGAACTTCACATTCCCAATAAACAAAGAAGAATGAAATATGTTATATAACAAAATAACCAATGGAGCACTGTGAGAGGTCAGAGAATACAGTGATTGATTTCAAAAGGGATAGAGTCGTCAGCTTTAACAAAATAAATACGGCATGGGGCATATTTATACTAAAACATTTGTTGTTTACCTGAAACTTCATTTAATTGGGCATCTTATATTTTATCTGTCCACCCTAATTGAGGAGAGCTGCTGGTAAGCCATGGAAATTAATTATTTCCAAATGGAAAAATATGTAGGATACAAAATAGGTAAGAAAATACATTTTGTATAAGAACGTGAAAGTGAGGACTGCATATGGCCTTTTAAAAAAACTTTATTTTATAATGAAGATAGGTATACATCAGGATTAAGTACATAAGTAATGTATGTGCAGGTAAAGTTTGGGCCTCCAACTGGTCCTCACTTCCCCTGGTTTAGGACCAGTACCCTTTGTGTTATGTGCCTAACCCGTTCCTCCCTCCCCTGGCAGTGTCCTGCAACTGCCGATCTTTCCCTTTTTTATTGTGATTAACGTTCAGGTCCCATTTATGAGTGAGAACAAGTGGTTTGTTCTTTAGTTTGGTTCTTTAGTTCTGTGATAGATCACTAAGATCGATTGTCTCCAGCTCCATCCAATTGACTGAGAAGTCCATGATTTTGTCCTTCTTTGTGACTGTGTAATATCCCATTGTGTATATGTACCACATTTTTTTTTATACAGACTATTTTTTTTTTTTTTGAGTCGGAGTCGCACTTGGTTGCCCATACTGGAGTGCAGTGGCTGCTCCCGGCCACCGCAGCCTCGCCTGCTGGGCTCTGGTGATCCTTCTGTCTCAGCCTTCCGAGTAGCCGGAATTACAGGCATGCGCTACCACGCCCGGCTGATTTTTTGATTTTATTATAGAGATGAGGTCTCGCCTGCCCAGGCGGGTCTCAAACCCGCGGGCTCAGGCAATCCACTCACCTCAGCCTCCCAAAGGCACGGGATTACAGGCTGAGCCACCGAGCCCGGCTTTTACAGACTACTTTTGATGGACAGTAGGACTGGTTCCATGTTTTTGCTATTGTGGATAGTACAGCAATAAACATGCGTGTGCAGCTGTCTTTTTTTTGTAGAATTATTTGTGTTCCTCCAGGTATATTCCCAGAAGGGGGCTTGCTGGATTATATGGAAGGTCAATTTCTAGTTCCTTTAGATATCACCACACTATTTTCCACAGATGTTGAACTAGTTTACACTCTCTCCAACAGTTTAGGTGCATCCCCTTTTCTCCACACCTGAGTCAGCATCTATTGTTTTTTTATTTATTAATGATGACTATATGACCTTTTTTGAGAATGGGGTAAAAGCCAAAAGTTTGGAATGGAATGATAGATAAGCCTGAGCATGTATAAAGTGCTAAATAATGAAGAACTTTGAATGATTAAGTTAGAAATTTGATCCTTTTGATGATTATTTATAGTGAACTATAAGTCAAGTGAAAGAGAAATTAAACCTTTTCATCTTACTTTGAATATTCGCAAAACCAGTTCTCTTGAGTTCTTCATAGAGAAGGCCAGGTAAAAGGCCTGCCCTGGAAGGAGGTCCTAAGTGGTTTATTGAAGAATGGTACCCTGAAGAAACCTAAGTGGTTTATTGAATAAGGGAACCCTGAAGAAAGTTTACAGATGAAATAAGACACAAACAAATAGAAGTACCTTGAACATCTTGAGAAGAAGGGGAACAGATCTGTGTAAAAGGAATAGAAAATTAGTTTTCTCCAGGAAAATTAGTTAATGCCTAGGTATGTGAGTCATATACTTCAGAATAGGAAAAGCAAGGTCAAATGTAACTAACATGCTCAGAAATTATGATGCACTTTACAACTCCCAAAAGAGCAGAGAATGAAATCATTCAAGGCAATCACAATGTGTGAGTCAAGAGAACATCTTGTCTCATCAAGGAAGCCCAAATGAAAAACATTCTTTATTTTTTCAGCTAAATACACGCAATGGCCAGAAATTTGGCAGCATAAGGGAACGGTGTTTTGCTGGCTAGTATACCAAGCGTTATAGCTCAAATGAATGATTTTGAGTTAATCAGATTATAAGGGGAAAAAATCTCTGAAATAAAGCAGTCCCAAGAATATAATACGAGGTAAGAGAAGAGATGGAGCATGCTACCCAATACTATTCCATAATACTAATTAATGTCCCATAACAGTAATTACCACAAGGAAACAATAGGAGCAGGTATTACCTTCCTCCCTGTCCTGTTTTTCTTCCTCCTCCTTCTCCTCCTCCTCTTCTGACAATTTAACTTTATGATTAATTTGCTACACAAATAAGAGAAACAAAAAAGCAAAATCTGATTTTAGCCACCTTGAAAAATACTATTCATAATGTTCAAACCTTAAAAAATGTCAAAGTTGAAAAGGGTAAATTTTATACTATTTTCTGTGTTTTAAGAAACTGTTTCTTCAACTAACAAAAGAAAAGACTAGTAGTACTATACAGGTGTGACTGTATGGTCTATATAGACTATATAGGTTATTATATGCACAGATTTTATTTATGTCTACCAAAATCTTTTGGTTTCACTTTATGCCAAGTAGAAAATTGAGATTATATATTCTAAAGAATATATTTTAAATCTAAAGAACTCAAGATACTTTTGTTTTGTTTTGTTTTTGAGTCGGAGTCTCATTGTCACCCAGGCTGAAGTACAGTGGCACACTTATAGCCACTACAACTTCGACTTACTGGGCTCAGGCAATCCTTCCACCTCAGCCTTCTGAGTACCTGGAATCATAGGTGAGCACCCCACCATGCCCACCTAATTTTTTAATTTATTGTAGAGTTGAGGTCTCACTAAGTTGCCCAGACTGGTCTCAAACCCCTGGGCTCAGGCAATCCTCTTGCCTTGGCCAAGATACTTGGATTAGAATGATTTAGTTAGCTTTATGATACTTATATATAATTATCTTAAAAACAGTTTTTAACATCCTAATTAAATGTTATTTATTACTGGTAAGTAAATTTGGTAAAGAGTGAATCATTTTTAAGAGTCTTCCAATCAGACTTTAGAACTCCTTGCTATAGTTCTAATATTTGATGAAAAAACAAAATTTTTGGAAGATTGGGATATTGTATAAATTTAGTTAATTGTCATTAATTCTGAACAGACCAATAGTGAGTCATGAAATTGAATCAGTAATAAAACCTATCTACTAAAAAAAGTCCGGGACCCAGTGGATTCACAGCTGAATTTCTACTAGATGTACAAGGAAAAGCTAGTAGCAAAACTATTAAAATTATTTCAAACAATTGAGAAGAAGGGGCTCCTCCTTAACTCATTCTACAAAGCTAACATCATACTAATATCAAAAAATGGCAAAGACACAACAAAGAAACAAGATTTCAGGCCAATTACCCTAATGAACATAGATGCAAAAATACTCAACAAAAAACTAGCAAACCACATCCAACAGCACATCAAAAAAATTATTCACCATGACCAGCTTGGCTTTATTTGCAGGATGTAAGGCTGGCTTAACATATACAAATCAATAAATATAATCCACCACATAAACAGAAGTAAAAACAAGAATCATATGATTATCTCAACAGACACAGAAAAAAGCATTTGGTAAAATCTAACATCCTTTCATGAAAAAAAATATCTCAACTATCTAGGCATTGAAGGAACATTCCCGAAAATTTTAAGATTCATCTGTTACAAACCCACACCCAACATCATATGCAATAGACAGAAGTTGGAAGCATTCCCCCTAGGAACTGGAACAAAACAAGGATACCCACTTTCACCACTTCTATACAAAATATTACTGGAAGTCCTAGC
Organism: Carlito syrichta; assembly: GCF_000164805.1. Classification (NCBI taxonomy): domain Eukaryota; kingdom Metazoa; phylum Chordata; class Mammalia; order Primates; family Tarsiidae; genus Carlito; species Carlito syrichta. The sequence continues at coordinate 773,016 of NW_007258435.1, read as the reverse complement.
TAGATAAATCAGGCAAGAGAAATAGATAAAAGGTATCTAAACAGGAAAAGAGAAAGTTAAATCATCTCTTTGTAGATGATATGATTCTCTATCTAGAAAATCCTAAGAACTTCACCAAAAGACTTCTAGCACTCATAAATGACTTCAGTAAAGTCTTGGGACACAAAATCAACACTCAAAACTCAATTGTATTTCTATACACATTCAAGCTGAGAACCAAATCAAGAATATAATCCCATTTACAATAGCCACAAACAAAATAACATAGCCTGGAATACACCTAACCAAAGAGATGAAAGATCTCTATGATGAGAGCTACAAAGCACTGCTGAAATAAATCAAAGATGTCACAAATAAATGGAAAAAGATTCTGTGCTCATGAATTGGAAGAATAACTTGTTAAAGTATCCATACTCCCTAAAGAAACCTACAGATTCAATGCAATCTGTGTCAAATCATCAGCATCATTTTTCACAGATCTAGAAACAACAATACTTAAATTCATATGGAAGCAAAAAAGAACCTGAATAGCCAAAGTAATCCTAAGCAAAAAAGAACAAAGCCAGAGGCATCACATTGCCAGACTTCAAGGCTACAATTACCAAACAGCATGGTTCCAGAACAAAAATAGACACACATTGAACAATGGAACAGAATGGAGAACAAGAAATAAAACCACTGTCTTATAATCATTTTATTTTTGAAAAAGTTGACAAAAACAAACACTGAGGAAGGGACACCCTACTCAACAAATGGTGCTGGGAAAACTGGCCAACATATGCAGAAGAAAGAAGCTGGACGCTTTCCATAACAAAAATTAACTTAAGATTGATTAATGACTTAAACATAAGTCCTTGAAATGTAAAAATCCTAGAAGAAAGCTTAGGAAACACTATTCTGGACATTGGCCTAAGCAATGAATTCTTGACCAAGGCCTCAAAAGCAAGCAGCAAAAGCTAAAACTGATAAGTTAGATCTAATCAAACTAAAGAGCTTGTGCACAGCAAAAGAAACCATCAACAGAATACATAGACAACCTACAGAATGAGAGAAAATATTTGCAAACTATGTATCTAACAAACAACTAATATCCAGAATCTATAAAGAACTCAAATGAATAGACAGGAAAATAAAAGTAATCTCATTAAAAAGTGAGCAAAGGACATGAACAGACAATTCTCAAAGACATACAAGTTGCCAACAAACATGAAAAAATGTTCGATGCCACTAATCATCAGAGAAATGCAAATCAAAACCACAATGAGATACCATCGCATACTGGTCAAAATGATTATTGTTAAAAAGTCAAATAACAACAGATGTTGGCAATATTGCAGAGAAACGGGAATGCTCATACGCTGTTGGTGGGAATGTAAGCTAGTGCAACTCCTGTGGAAAGCAGTTTGGAGATTTCTTAGAGAACTGAATATAGATTTGCCACTAGAACCAGCAACACCACCATGGGGTATATACCCAAAGGAACATAAATCACTCTACCAAAAAGACATCTGCACTCGTATGTTTATTGCAGCACTATCCACAATAGCAAAAGCATGAGACCAACATATGTGCCCATGGGACAGGATAAAGAAATTGTGGCAAATATACACCATGGAATGCTACACAACCATTAAAAAGAACGAAATCATGTCCTTTGCAACAACATAAAGGCAGCTGGAGATCACCATTTCATTTTCACAGAAACAGAAAACTGAATACTACATATTCTCACTTATAAGTGGGAGCTAAACATGGGCATAAGGATGGGAACAACAGACACTGGGGACTCTTAAAAGTGGGGAAAGAGGAGAGAGGGTAAGCATTGAAAACCACCCACTGGGAACCATTCATGCCACCTGGGTGATGGGCTCAATAGAAGCCCAAATCTTACCATCACATACTATACCTATGTAACAAATCTGCACATGTACCCTTTGAATCTGAAATTTAAAAAAATCAAAAAATTATAAGCATAAAAGCGAAACAAAAAATTGAGGGAAGATTGGGATTTTGTGTACACTCAACTAATTTCCATTCAACTAGTTATACAACTCCTTGTATAACTAGATATAAAGCTGGGTGCTTCTGTGTCTCTTCCAACTAACAGTGTTGTGGTACATAAGATTGGCAAGTTGTTTCAGAGTGGACTTCCTCTGGTTGCTAGATATAGTCTTCAAGTATGTATATTCAGAAACTTATAGTTAACCAGGTATAATCAAATTTTTGTGAAATAGATTCACTCTAGGCAGATTCATAAGAGAGTTTGCTTAACCAGTATTTGTTTACATTAGGAAGGTAGGTGGGTTTTGTTTTTTGTGTTTTTTTTTACTGATATTTGCTATCTAGGATATCCTCTTTTTAATTAATAGAACCAAAGTGTCTGGAAAAGAGAGGCTGGCATAGCAAACTTGTTGGAAAAGATGTTTCACAGGAAACTTGGAAATGGTAGCAATAGGCTTTTTCACAAGTCTCAAAGTTTTTCTTTGCTTTTAAGTCTATCTTGGCAACATTTGATGATTTCTTCATTCTTGTACATCAAGTATAACTATGCCTTAGGTTTCATAATTTACATAGCTGTCTTCCTTAACTATTGTTAAGCTGACTTCCTTAACTATTCTGAAACCATGTATTTCTGGGGTGCTTGAAACTTACATTGACGCACTGGACTGAGTATATGTTTGCTTTCTTAGCCTGCCATTGGTCTCATTTTTTAAAAAATGAAATAGTCTTTCCTTAAATATGCTTTTCCATTTTTAAGTGTTTTTTCTCTTTCATTCTTTCAATCTCTCCTCACCCCCACTCTTGGGTAAGTGTTTAGAAATGTCACTCTTCTTCGTTTTAAACTTTACTCTTTTTTTGTTGTTCATTGTATCTTCACCTTTCCTTATTTTAACATATTTTCCTAACTGATTGTAATCCCCAAACTGTCATTTACAGGTAATTTCGCATTGTCTAACTTTTTTCTTGATTCCTTTCTAAGAACATAAAGAAATAGTCTTTATGTTCACCGATGAGGTATTTATGAATCATGTGATGCAAAGTTACTTTTAGGAAAGCTTCCTTTTGATAACTAATCTTCTAAAAGATGCATCGATTTTAACTTCCATCTTAGAAAGTGACATTTCTGATCATTTTCTTTAGAGTTGGCAGCTCATCTTAATTTGCACACTCTAATTTTCTACTTATAAAATGTACACACAATTGTAATCAAGGAGTAAAAGAAAAATAGAAATTTAACATGCATGTTATATCTCTCAACATTATGAACTTCAAATTTCAGTCTCAACACTATTCTGAATTCTCACAATATTAAAACTGTAAGCAAACTCACAAGTATATTTAAAGGAATAAAAATGTAAAAACCCATTAGTGATTCTCACTACTCTTTTATTATGATTCTCTAATAAAACCTTGATCATTATAATATTTTTCACTTCATTTTGAATTGTTTGAAAGAGCTTTAAAGAACAGTAAAATGAGGGCAAGCTATAGCTTCTGGGCAATAGAGATGATAAAGATATACACAAGATATAGATACAGGTACAAATAAATAGATAATATAAATAGAGCTATAAAGATTGTCTGAAGTATAAAAAAGTCTACTGGTTCAATATTTATATTTGTTAGTATATTAAAAAGAATATTATATAAGTAGTGATTTCAGCTGATATACTTTAATAACAGTCATCATTTCCTGAACAAATATTCTCAGAAAAGTCACAAATATACAAAATGTTAAAAAAAATTTTAATTATGGCAGTAGCTTCTAACATCTGTCATATTGCAACTACTGTCATGCTTCCAGTAAAGCTTTACAAAAGGCAAAAAGGAAAGGGGCTAATGCATACTTTTTAACACTAGATGGCAGCTCCAAGTGGCAAACTGTATCTGCATTTCAAAGCTATTGAGTTTCAAGCTTAATTGATTAAAGAGAGAGAGAGAGAGAGAGAGAGAGAGAGAAGGACGAGGAGGAGGAGACGAAATGAAGTTAGAATGAATAATCTTTTATTATTTAGAGTTTTTCAGAACTCTGCATTAGATTTTCAGGTTTTTTCCCCCTTATCTAGAAGGAACATTTCATTGTAACTCTGTTTTCTGTGGCAGGTTGACTGAGAAGATAATAGTTAAAATAAGTATAAATAAAATAATAACATACTATAAATAAAATAATAATAAATAAAATATTGATAAATAAAATAAAATAATAGCTCTTTCGCTGTTAGTAAAGATAATTCTGAAAGGAAATGTCTTTTGGCATACCTATTTACCTCAATAATGGTTTGTTACAATTACTATAAGAACCTGAATTAAATTGATTCTTGCAAGGTAATTTCTAGAGTACACAGTTGTTTTTGTAGAGGATTGGGATTTAGGTAATCTATTTCTTTTGTTTGCCAATTAACATAACATTTGAATGCCTTAAGACAGAATTTTCGGAAACTTACCTAATTTTGAAATCTTGAAAAGACTGGAGTTTATCAGAAACAAGCCAGTTACCTTATTCAGATATTTCCTAGCCTTTGATTAACTATTAGAAGTTCTATTCTTCTGACTTTTGGAGAGTGTGATGAAATATTTCTCCAACAACTTTCATATATAATTGTTGAAGACTGTAACGGTGATAAACTAGAGGAGAGTAAGCCAGTTAAGATGTAAGATATTCTATCTTCTCTGCCCAGAAGGGTTAATATTTGGCATCCGTCAGGTGCCAAGGAAAGATACTTGTTCATGAAGATTGAATTACTAATTCTTCCATATATTTGTCTTTTTTTTTTTTTTTGACTTAGGGTCTCACTCTGTTGCCCAGGCTGGAGTGCAGTGGCACACTCACGGTCACCCCAGCTTCTGTCTGCTGGGCTCCGACGATCCTTCTGCCTCAGTCTCCCAAGTAGCTGAAATTACAGGCAAGCACAACCACGCTCAGCTAATTTTGTATTTATCGTAGAGATGAGGTCTCCCCAAATTGCCCGGGTTGGTCTTGAACACGCAGGCTCAGGCAATCCAATCGCCTCAACCTCTCAAGTGCTGGTATTACCGGCTGAGCCACTGAGCCTGGCCCATTTGTTTTTATAGTTGTACCATTTCAATTGGAATTACTAATGTGAGAAAATTGGTTGTTGTTTTAAAAATAATCTCAAGCTTACACAAAAAAATACAGGTAGAATACAAATAACTTATTTTTTTTCCTGGGACATTTGAGAGTAAATTGCTGACCTGATGCTCCATCAGCTCCTAACACTTTTTACAAACAAGCATATTCTCCTACATAATGATGTTACAATCCTCAAAATCAGGAAGTAACATTAATGACTACCATATAATCCTCAGCTCCCATTTAATTGTCATATTTCTTTAGTTCTCCTTACTCTGGAATAGTTTTTCAGTCTTTTCTTGTCTTTCATGAGCTTTACACAAACTAATCATTTTATAGTTTGTCCCTCAGCTCTGTTTTACCTCATGATTTGATCCAGATTATATCTTGGGTAGCAATATCATAGAAGTAACGCTGTTTACTCAAGACATCTCATTCCTGACATGTGGTACATGATTTTGACCTGTCCCAATACTGATGACACTCACGTTGGTCACTTGATTAAGCTGGTATCTGCCATTCTCCACTGTTATATTTTAATTACAGTTCTTTTCTCTTTGTAATTAATAAGAAATTGGTAGGGAGTTATTTTGAAACTTTGTATACTTCTAATCTTCATCAAACATTGGCCAATGATTATGGAAAGATGCTCAATATTACTAGCATTCAGGAAAAAGCAAATAAGATAACAGCATTTTAATCAGAAGATATTTTAAAAGATTGATGATATTTCTTGACAGTGAGGGTGAGAAGCATTGTTGTTTGTAAAGTTTATTTGCATGGCTTTTTGGAAGGCAATTTGTAAATATCTAAAGTAGTTTTAAAGTTTTATATCTTGGTACTTTTTATAGTAATGTTTCTTCCATATATTTGTCCTTAAAAAATTCACACATGCACGAAGATATATGTTCAAGGATATATACCTCAGCATTATTTGTATCACCAAAAAGTCAAAAACAAAGTAAATGTTCTCAAGTGGGTTAATAAACTTAAAAGGTAAAGTACATCCATGCTGTGGAATTCTATGAAGCAATTAAAAATGAGTAGAAGTAAACATTTTGGCTTGAAAGAAGCCTTCTATATTATTTATAAAGAGAAATAAAAGAAAGTTTTACAATACAGTATATTATGCCTATCATGTTTAAAAACCCTCTATATTTGTATACAGACATTTATATCTGCAAGCTCATAAAAATATGGTAGGATATACATAAACTTAACAGTTTATATAGTCTATATTGTGTGAAATTTCAAAAGAACAATATATTTTCCTCTTCTCTCCCATTTTTCATCCTCTTGTAATTTGCAATCTGGTTTCTTATTTAAGAAATAAATACATTGTTGTCAAACACATTAAATTATCAAATTAAACCCAAAGAACCCTTTATATAGATCATAAAATCATTTTTCTATACTTTTCCTCTCATCACCTACCCTCAACCATTTTCCAAGTAAAAGTTGAAAGCAAGCAGGATTAGAATATACTTATAAAGGTGAGATTTCAGACTCTTGGAGAATCTGCTTGAGACAACTCTCCCTACGCTATTGGAAACGATAGCCACATGGACAAATGAATTCTAGTCCACTGTGACACAACATTTAAAGCGTGCCCAGGGCTGAAAGAATTGGATTGGTAAGGAAGGGTTTGAATAGAGGAGTGAGGACATGGATGAGTATACCCCCTACCCAAGCAAATGTCATAATAGGAAACTGGGGACACACAGCTACCACCTAACAGCAGTTATTGCTGGGACTAGCCTTTATCCTTGAATCACAGTTTTTAAGACCATGTGAACAAGTGCCCTCAGAGCTGACTGAATATTTAGGTTCATCTTAAGAAATGTGAGAGTGCTGTTGTTATCAACCAATATATGATACTAACTTAGGGCAATCGATATTCTGGAACAAATTCCCATTATTTTCACTCACAAAAGGCACATACATTTGAGGAGGTAACTTTGCAGACCACTTCTCCAGATGAATTGGCATGAATCCCACACCATTTTCTAAGCAAGTTTCCAGATGGCATGTAGAAACTCCAGTGGTGTTGCTATTGATGTTACCATATTGCAGGACTGTGTTCCGGGCCTAGAACCCTGGCTGTTATTACCATGATATTAGACTTGACCTTGAAGAGTTTTGTTCTTTGCTGGCTCCCCCATTTTCACAAGTGTAAGGTAAGTGCTCACTCAAGTGGGTCTTCTTTTCCAATTGTCTTACTCCTACCAATCCTTGTACTTAAGGCTCACCAAATTCAGAAAACCTCCATAACTTCAGTCATTTTCATACTCCCTCTTTTCTTCAGAATTTACTGGCGCTACCATCATTTAGGATTTGATATTTGGTTTATATTCCTCTCTCATGTAATTCTAAGTTAGTCATCATGGTTTCATAAATATAATACTTCTCACCTCAACAGCATAAACTTGTCAGGGAAAAGGTTGATGCTTTACTTACACATGTTTTGACTTCTCCACCGTACTATATCAATCTTGGATGAATCTTATTTTCTTGTCACAAAAATATATTCCATGTAAGAAAAATGTAAATGAGTTATCGGTTAACCCAAGTTGATTATTCACATGGAGCATCTGGTTCAATCTCTTTGTTTCATAAAACAATAACAACAACAACAAAGCTGAGGCTAGAAAGGTAAAGGAATTTGTCTAACTGTATTTTAGTGACATAACCTGGACTAGACTTTCAAGTTTCCCAATTCCTTGTTCACCCTTTTCTCTTGAGTCTACTCTGTACACCACAGATCTTTTGACCCAAATTAGGCTAAACTGTTGTAAAGGCAGAACCAAGGATAGAGTCTAGTATTGAAGTCTGAAACAACTAAAGTTTAAGTACCAAAACTTGAGTAAATATCCCAAACTTGCTATTCTTCCTATGTTCTCCATCTCAATATTGGCACTAGCATTCACCTAGTAGCATAAGAAACACACACACACACTTCCTCAGTCTCATTGTCATTCCTTCTCTGTATCTCAGGCTACATACTACATATCCAGTCTTTCATTAGTTTCGATCAAAATATATCCAGAAGCCAATTACTTCTTATTATCCCCATCATTAATATCCTGTACCATTCAAGGCCCAGAAGAACACAGAAGGCTCATTAAAACTAATATGAGGTAATTTGAGGAGAGTGTATTAAAGAGATTATTTATTTATTTAATCATATGTATATTTTATTTTGTTTTCCTTTAAAAATGTATTATGCTAATTTAATATGTGTAACATGATGTTTTGATACACATATGCATAGTGAAATGGTTACTATAGTCAAGCAAAGTAACATATCCATCATTTTACACAATTGTCCCTATTTTTTTTTTTTTTTTTTTTGGTGGGAGGAGTATCTAAAATCTACTCTTTTAGCAAAAGCCCTGAATTTGATATTATTCACTATAGCCCTCATGGTGTACATTAGATCTCTAGACTTGTTTATCTTACATATCTGTACTAAATCTCTTTAAATAAGGGTTTATTTAAAGATGTAGAATTTAGGAAACTTAACCAGGAATAGTATAGTAACTCAGAATTAGCAATAGCTAAGTACCATCACAAATCTTAAGGGGATTTGGTGAGAAGACAGTACCGGGAGAGGGCAACCCTGTAGGGAAGGCTGCCTGGGAGGAGCTCTGACCTTTGGCAGATATGTAGCCAGCCACTGTAACCCTGCAGAGAAGGAGCTAGGAAAATAAATGCTCTTCTCATTCTCCTGACTGCTAACTTCTGCTGGTATCCTCCATTGACTGGAGCCAGCCTGCATCCCAGGGCACACAGCACCAAGAAGAAGCATGCTAAGAATTTTGTACTTGCTATTCCCTCTGCCTGGAATGGTTTTCCCCTGCATTTCATGTATATCTTGACTAAAATGTCACCTCCTCAGGGAAACTTTTCTTGACCATCCCAACAAAAATATATATTTGTTACTCTCTAGTCCATAATCTTGCTTTCTTTTTCTTCATACTACTTCTTAGTCTTTGACATTATGTATGTATTTGAAATTTTAAAACTAATTTCTCTCTTGAACAGAGATTTTTTTCTGATTTGCTTACTCTGCTAACTATGAATATAGAACAGTTCTTTTACCAATAACAAATGCTCATTACACAGTTGTTGATAAGAGAATGAATTAATGAATGACTCCTCTGGGGAATGAGAAGGGGCAATAGCTTCCAGAATGCATAGAAAGAGTTCACAATGTAGCTTTTTATTTATACATAAATAACCCACAATAATAGCTTTTATTTATTACAGCTTTTGTTGCATCACAATGCAAGCATAAGCCACAAATCAATTTGATCTGTTTAATGTAAAATATCTCTATATTTTACTGGCCTCAAGTGATAAGATAGCTTTTTCACTCATTTCCCACAATGGTTCTCAAATACAAGCCACTCTATACTAACATAGGCCTTTGTGTATCCTGAGTAATGAACTCTTTCTAACATGGTCATTATGATAAACTTGTTTAACCATTGAGTTTTAGGATATATACAATTTAGTGTTTATAAGCCATTTTAGTGATAAATCTGCATTCTAGTTTATGACTTCGTTAAGGCAATAGAAAAATACTCTGAAAATTGTCTTTCTGAGCTAAAAATAAGACTGAAAATTTAAGTCCTTCAAGTCAGTTTCCTTTTAGCTAGGCATATGGACCAGTTCATCTGGTCTTTGTTTTCTTCAACAATCTGAACAATTTGACAATATTACTTTAAAGCTAAAATAAAAAGATCTAACCTTATAGAAGCTTGGCATCCATTTGAGCCCTGTAATGATTTTTAATATGTCCCCTCAAAATGAAATTTTAATGGCAACAATTTCTCTCTATTTTTTTAAATGAGAATGATCATTCTTTGAACAGAAAATGGAATAAACTATTTTAGACATAGACTGCTTTCTATTGCTATACAATTATTCTGCATTAACTTAAAAAGGAGATAAAAAACTCACAATAGACATATTCAATTACTTCACTTGCAATTTTTCATTAACTAAGTTCTCACCAAACCAAATTAGTTATTAGGCTTTTACCAAAAGTAACTTATGATCCAGGATGTTGTTTAAAAGAAGTAGTGGGAAACTGTCAGGGGAGCGGGGAGGGCACACCTCATCAACAAGGGTCCTGCACAATGAACATTTGTATACCTAACCCTGAATTGTACGCCACATCTTCAAAATTAAAAATTAAAAATAAATGAATAAATAAATAATAAAAGGAACTAGAGACTTGATTACATTTAGCATTTTTATTTATATGCTTACCTTTGTTGTATTGCTCATGATTCACTTGACTAAAGCAGCTGCAGAGCTAAAAGTAATATTTAAGTTGCCTGGGGCTCTAGATGCATCCAACAGAAACTCTTTTAACACTACAGTAAGATGGAAGTCTCTTAAGAAGCAAGTCCCCTATTGCAGGTTCATTTAATCACATAAATTGATTTCAAAGCATTTTGAAATATGAGCCAGCCCAGTATGCTTACTAGCCAAAACCTCACAACTCAACCCTTGAATTACAACTCAAATATTTTTTGTATATGAAGATGCTTTGATTTTCTCTTCAAGATGACATCCAATAATCTGACAGTTCTGTTCATATAGCACCTTGGACATAAAAATAAATCTGAATAGGTTGATGATCAGAAAAAAAATCAATATCTTAAATTGAAATAAATGTGTTGGCAAGAACATTTATAGAAATTTGTAGTCTCATCCTAGCAGCTGTGAAGAATAACAGTTGCCTAAGATATACATATGTAATAGATAGCATGGCAATTTTTGCTAGGTCATTTCCCAACAATACCACAGATGTCTTTTTTTTTTTTTTTTTTGAGTTGGAGTCTCACTCTGTTGCCCAGGCTGAAGTGCAGTGGCACACTCATGGCCACCGCAGCGTTGACCTGCTGGGCTCCAGAGATCTTTCTGCCTCAGCCTTCCAAGTAACTGGAACTACAGGTGCGAGCTACCATGCCCGGCTAATTTTTTAAAAATTATTTAATGTAGAGACAAAGTCTCCCCAAGTTGCCCGGACTGGTCTCGAACCAGCGGAGTCAGGCAATCCACTCACCTCGGCCTCCCAAAATGCTGGAATTACAAGTTGAGCCACCAAGCCTGGCCCCACAGGTGTCTTTATAAGGCCAGATAGTAGGAATGTTTGCCTCCATTTACGTAATAGTCATTGTTCCGATTATCTTCTTCTGCATAAAAATCCCAAAACTTAGTGGTTGAAAAAAACAAGCATTTTATTATATTTCTCAATTTAATTGGTCAGATATTTAGGCGTGGCTTGGCTTCTTCTGTTCCATATGATATTGATCAATGTTACTTAGTGGCATTTTCCTGGCAGGTGGGCTGGTCTGGAAGGTTCAAGATGGCATCACTTAAATGTTTAGCACCTTGGTAGGAATGGTTTGAAGGCTAGGTTCAGAACTATTTACTGGAGAACTTTCACATGTCTTCTAGAGCAGCGGTTGTCAACCTTTTTGGCATCGGGGACCACTTTCGTGGAAGACAATTTTTTCCATGGACTGAGGAGAGGAGGGGAATGGTTTTTGGATGATTCAAGTGCATGACATTTATTGTGCACTTTATTTCTATTATTACATTGTAATATATAAAGAAATACTTATACAGTTCACTATAATGCAGAATCAATGGGAGCCCTGAACTTGTTTTCCTGCAACTAGATGGTCCCATATAGGGGTGATGGGAGACAGTGACACCTGAAGTGTGTTGCTTATGTTCAGTCTACTCTGTAATCTCATTTTGATTGCTGTCACTGCAAAAAATCCTGCTTCAGAAAGATAGGATGTTGGAAATGAAAACAGGTTTTTCAGTGCTTTTGTGGCAATCTCAGGATATTCTGCCTTGGCTTAGTTCAGATTGTATGGAGATTTGAAGCTGTCTCAGACATACTTTCAAGGTCACCATCATTTGTGATCTCATGCAGTTGATTCTCTTCTAGCATGAACAAAGTCGATTTATCTGGCTTACTCACAAACGGGTCTAGATTCACTCTTTCCCAGTTGTGGTTGGGAAGTAATGTTCAAACTCTTTTGAAAGTTGCTATAGGTGATCATGCACCAGCTGGAGAAAAAAAGGCCCTGGTTCAGTCTTGTTCAAAATCTCTGCTAATGTTTGAAACATGACAAAAATCTCAATGTTCACTTGTTGCCCCCATAATTCCAGCTGGGCTTTGAATGTAGCCACTTTATCTGCCAACTTGAACATAGTTGTTGTTCTCCCCTGAAGTGACAGATTTGAGTTCATTGAGCAGGTTGAATATGTCACACCAGTAAGCAAGTTTTTGCAACCCATTTGTGTCACTGAAATGTGTTGCCAGTGGTGACTGTTTTTCTATAAGAAATATCTGGAGCAACTCTCATAACTCAAAAACTCTGGCCAGTGATCTACCTTTAGAAAGCCATCTCACTTCCATGTATAAGAGAAGATATGTACGCTCTGTGTCCATCTCCTCACAGAGCTGCAGACATGAGTTAAGGGTATGTACTTTAATGTGGTTGATAATTTTAATCACATCCTATAAAAAGTTATTAAATTCAGGTGACATTTTTCAACTAGCCAGTATTTCTCTATGGATGACACAGTGTGTAGATTCACATTCAGAAGTGACCTCTTTGATCCGAATAGTGAAACCAGAAAGCCATCCAGTCTGTAGCAGTCACTCCATTAGTGTATGTGCTGATCAAAATGACCAATTCAGTTTTCCTGATATGTAATCATTTGAAGACTTGAATAGTTCTGCAATTATTATGGTCTCTGTGCAGTCAAACATTACTGCTAATGCTAATCTGTATTTTCAGTTGCTCCCTAGTACTACCATCACTCACTGTCTCAGCTCCACTTCAGATCATCAGCCATAAGATTCTCATAAGGATCCTGGAACCTAGATCTCTCCCATGCCAGTTCACAACAGGGTTCACACTCCTATGAGAATCTAGTGCTGCCACTAATTTGAAAGGAGGTAGAGCTCAGGCGGTAATGCAAACAATGGAAAGTGGCTGTAAATTCATATAAAGCTTCTCTAGCTAGCCTATTACTCACTTCCTGCTGTGCAGCCCAGTTCCTAACAGGCCACAAACCAGTACCAGGTTGGGGACACTGGTTCTAGAGCACGGTGAGTTCAGGGCTGACTTCTTATATAGAAAATTGTTTCCTCAGGAATTAGGGTTGCAAGAGGCCCAGGCAGAAGCTGTAAGGAGGTTTTCTTCTAACTTTGGGGATCCCAGAATATCAAGTAAATCACTAAGCCCAGTTCAAATTCAAGAGGAAGGGAGGAATAGGTTCTGCCCTCTGTCTCTTTATGGAGTATGGCATGCTCAGACACTGAGAGAAGAAATTGACTGTGACCATCTATCATCATGATATACTATAATCATGGTGACTAGGGACTGATGCCATGCAGTCCATTACCAAATCATTACTTTCCAAAAGAAAGGTGTCCTTAAAATACTGCAATTTGTAGCAGCTGCAATCTTTTTACTTTTTCATATCTAGGTTTGAAATACCTTCCAGTTTTTAATTGCTGTATTACATTTTTCCAGCCAAAGGTTTCTAAGTCCTATGTGACCAGGGTTTTCCTTGGCCCTGTTTGCATCCCAGAGATAGCTTTGACCATCTATCAAATACAATTTTGTGAACTATTTTAGGTAAATATACACATGGGTAAACACTGTGCTGAACATCAGAAGATAATAGCAAATCATGCCATCTTGAGCCAGCAAGTTACACAAATCACCACTGGGACTTTATTTTCCCACATGTAAAGGGGGTTAAAGATGGGACTTAACTCAGAGATGGATCAACAAGAATAAAAGAGAAGATAGCTATCATTAAAGATCTGACAGACATCAAAAGGGTAATAGAACAAATGAACAACTACATGTCAATTGATTTGACAACTTAGATAAAATGGACATTCTTCAGCCAGGCATGGTGGCTCACGTCTGTAATCTAAGCACTTTTGGAGGCTGAGGCAAGGGTTCGAGATCAGGGTTCGAGACCAGCCTGGGCAACCTCATCTCTACAATAAATAAAAAAACTAGCTGGGTTTGGTAGTGTGTGCCTGTAGTTCCAGCTACTTGGAAGGTTGAGAAAGAAGGATTGCCTGAGCCCAGCAGGTAGAGGCTGTGATGGCCTTGAGTGTGATGCTGCACTCCAGTATGGGCAACAGAGTGAGACTCTGACTCAAAAAAAAAAAATTAGACATTCTTCAAAAAATGCAACTTACCAAAACTAACACAAGATCAAAAAGAAAATCTGAATAATTTTATTTTTATTAAAGTAATTGGATTTGTTTGTAAAAACTACTCCACAAAGAAAGTTTCAGGTCTAAATCATTTTGCTGATGAAGTCTATTAAACATTTAAGGAATAAAATGAGATAATCTGGGGTCCAAAACATTATGACTTCTATGACCTTTTCTCTAGTGTTAATAGGTAAAGTTGAGTTATCCAGTATGGCAAAAGAACCAGCACAGAGTTAGCAACAGGCTTTGAGATTGAGCAATTTAAAGTTTCTATTAAGTTAGTGCTGTGCAGTATTTAAAAGTAACTAAATCTAAGTGTAATGCAATTCTTTAATCTTCTAAATAAAGAAGAAAATTGACATAGACTAGGTTAAAACAACAACAAAAAGGTATAAAAATGCTTATGAAACAAACTCTACATAGATTCTGTGTAAGCTCCCCATTTGAAATGCAATAAAACAAGTTTAGGAGGAAAGGCAAACTAGCTGGAGACATGTTTCAGAAAAAAAAAAATTCAAACTATTTCGTTTTGCTTTTTACTTAAAGAAATATAGATTGCCATGGTTTATGTGAAATTGAGACTACATTTTAAAAAATAGGCACACTGCCTAGAATGACAAAAACAGTTGAATTGCTCCATAAAATGAATTGACTTTAGGAAGACTAGTTAATAACACATAGCATTATTCATGTTAATATGTAGTGTTAAGAAAGTCTATATTGCGTTAAAGTGTAGTGAAATTGACTTTTCACGTCTAAATAGATGAGTTTAGTTCCCAGAACAATCATAGACAGCAAATATGTGTCACTCTGAGGGAGATAGCAGCAAACATTTCTTGACAGTAAGATAGAATGGCAGGTTCTCTCTAAGTCTCAAATGACAATTTACTCTCAGTCCAATTGTGAAAATCATGACTAACAAATATTTACAAACATTTTAGGATAATGCATTTGTGAAGATACAGAATAAGTTTAGTAGAGCTTAAATTTTATGGAATGAA
Organism: Carlito syrichta; assembly: GCF_000164805.1. Lineage (NCBI taxonomy): Eukaryota > Metazoa > Chordata > Mammalia > Primates > Tarsiidae > Carlito > Carlito syrichta. The sequence goes on along the minus strand of NW_007258435.1, from coordinate 757,643 downwards.
ATCCAAATAAAGAAAAATCATTCAAGATAAAGATAATTTCCTAGAAAAATATCTGAATAGAAAAACGTAAGAAACTTGACCTAAAAAAATTCAATTCAGAATTTCAGCAAGTCAACATAAGGAAGATTTAGGAATGACTGATATATTACCTTTTGTACTGTTGGATTTTTGGAGTAGGTATCCTTGTCTTATTCTCATACTTAGGAGGAATATATCCAGCTTCTTCTCATTTAGCGAAATGTTGTCTGTGGGTTTATCATAGATGGCTCTTACTGTTTTAAGGAATGTTCCATCTAAGCCTAGGTGCTCAAGCATTTTTATCAAGAAGGGATGCTGGATTTTGTTGAATGCATTTTTTGCATCTAATGATATAATCTCTGGTTTTGGTTTTATCTCTCTTAATGTGCTGAATCATGTTTATGGTCTTTTGAATGTGGAACCAGCCCTGCATCCCAGAAATGAAGCTCACCTGGTCATGCTGGATGATCCTTGAGATGTGTTGTTGGATCCAATTTGCTAGAATCTTGTGGAGAATTTTTGTGTCTACGTTCATCAAGATTAGTCTGTAATTTTCTTTTCTTGTTGGGTCTTTCCCAGGTTTGGGTATCAGTATGATGTTAGCTTCATAAAAGGAGTTGAGGAAGCCGGGCTTGGTGGCTCAGCCTGTAATCCCGTGCTTTGGGAGGCTGAGGTGAGTGGATTGCCTGAGCCCATGGGTTCGAGGTCTGCCTGGGCAACTTAGCGAGACTGTATCTCTACAATAAATCAAAAAATTAGCCGGCGTGGTAGCGTGCGCCTGTAGTTCCAGCTACTTAGAAGGCTGAGGCGGAAGGATCGCCTGAGCCCAGCAGACTGAGGCTGTGGTGGCCGGGAGCGGCCACTGCACTCCAGTCTGGGTGACAGAATGAGACTCCAAAAAAAAAAGGAGTTGGGGAGAATTCCATTGTTCTTGATTGCCTGGAATACTTTCAATAAAATTTGTATCACTCCTTCTCGTATGTCTTGTTGAATTCAGCTGGGACAACATATGGTCTGGGGCTTTTTTTTTTTTAGCAGGGAGATTTCTTATGACTGAGTCAATTTCCTGGATTCTTATTTGTCTGTTTAGAGTTTCAACTTTTTACTTGTGTGGTGTCAGAAAGTCCTCTATTTCCTTTAGGTTTCCTAGTTTATTTGTATATAAATGTTCATAATAATCTCTGATGATCTTTTTAATTTCTTCAGGGTCAGTTGTGACTTCACCTTTTGCATTTCTAATTGTGTTTATTTGGACTTTCTCTTTTTAAAAAATCTGGACAGGTGTTCATCAATCTAATTTATCCTTTCAAAGAACCAACTTTTTGTCTTTTTGATCCTTTCTATAATATTTTTGTCTTCTATATCTTGCAATTATGATTTTATCTTGGTGATCTGGATTTTTCTGCTGAAGTTAGGATTTAGATGATCTTGTCTTTCCATCTACTTTGGGTGTGATGTTAGGCTGTTAACTTTTGATTTTTCTATTGTCTTGATGTATGCATGTAATGCTATAAATTTTCCTCTTATCACTGATTTCATGGCATCCCATATGTTCTAACAAGATGTGTCTTTGTTTTTGTTTGTTTCTAGGAATTTTTAAACTTTTGTCTTGATTTCCATGTTGACCTAGAAAGTTGTTTAACAGCATGTTTAGTGTCCATGTCTTTGTGTGTTTTGGGGAACATTTTGGTGGCAATATTTATTTTGATTCCACTGTGATCTGAGAAGATGCACGGTGTTATTTCAATCTTTTGAAATTTGTTCATGCTTGATTTATATCTGAGAATGTGATTGATCTTGGAGTATGTTTCATTTGCTGATAAATGGGATATATACTCTGTAGATGTTGAGTGGAGTGTTCTGTTGGTGTGTATCAAATCCTTTGATCAAGCATTGAGTTAAGGTTCTGTATCTCCTTGTTGAGTTTTTGTCTTCATTATCTGTCTAGATCTGTTAGTGGAGTATTTATGTCTCCAACTGATTGTGTGAAAGTCAATGTCCTCTCTTAGTTTACTTAGTAGTTGCTTTATAAAACCCAGTGCTTCTGTGTTGGGTGCATATATGTTTAGGATGGATATTTCTTGCTGGTGGATTGAGTCTTTTGTCATTATGCAGTGTCCTTCTGTGTCCTTTTCAACTTTTAGTGGTTGAAGTATGTGTTGTCTGATATCAGAATAGCTACACCTGCTCTATTCAGTTTTCCATTTGCCTATAAGACCATTTTTCAGCCCCCAACTTTGAGCCTGTGGGTATTCTTTGCAGTGAGATGAATTTCCTGGAGGCAGCAGAATGTTGAATCATGTTTCTTTATCCAGTTTGACACTCTGTGTCTCTTCAGTGGCACATTTAGTCCATTCATGCTCAAATTGATTAATGAAATGTAAGAGTCCATCTTTGTCACAGGGCTCTTAGGGAGTGTTTTATTTCCTTTTTGCTTTTGTATTTATATATGTGTATGTTTTTATTTTTGTGAGTACTCTGTATGTTCTGTTAACTCTGTGCTTGCCTGTACTTTTGTGATGGGTATGACATTTATTTTTCTGTGTTCAACATCTTCTTAAGCATCTCCTGAGGAGCTTGTCTGGAGATAGCTTAGGGATTGGATGTCTGGACAGGATTTTAATTCTCCATTACTGATGAAGTTTAGGTTGACAGGGTAGGAAAATCTTGACTGGAATTGCTTATGTTTAAGAATGTCACAGAAATAAAGAACTGAGTATCACATGTTCTTACTCATAAGTGGACGTTGAATAACTATTGCAATACTATAAGAAAAGGATTGATAGTAGTGGGAAACTGCAGGGGGGTGGAGGGGTGGGTAGGTGGGATTGACAGTAGTAGAAATCTGCCTGGGGAAGGGGGGTACACCTCATCAATAAGGGTACCTGCACAATGAATATTTGTATACCTAACCTTGAATTGTAACCCACAATTATAAAAAAAAAATGTCAACAATTGGACTCCAGTCCCTTCTGCTTGTAGAGTTTCTGCAGATATGTCTGGAGCAAATCTGATGGGTCTTCCCCATAGGTAGTCTGAACTTTTTCTGCTGCCTTTAGGATTTTTTCTTTCATGTTTACTTTGTGAAGGCAAATTACTATGTGTCTTGGTGATGATCTTCTTATGTTATACCTTGCAAGGGTTTCCTGAATCTCTTGTGCTTGAATGGTTGCCTCTCTAGTGAGATGTGGGAAGTTTTTTTGGATGGCCTCATGAATGCTTGTTCCATGGTGTTCTCAATTTTCCTTTTTGCTTCAGGGATGCCAATCAATCATAGATTTAGCTTCTTGACATAGTCCCACATCTCTCAGAGTCTTTGCTTCTTCTTTTGGAGCTATTTTTCTGTTTTTGACAGACAGGGTTAATTTCATATTTTGGTCTTCAAACTCTGAGATTCTTTCCCCTGCCTGGTTGATCCTGCTCCCTATGCTTGTTAGTGTGTGTTTAATCTCCGGGATGAAGTTTTTCATTTCCATTATTTCAGAATGGGCTTTTTTGAAATTGGCCAGCAGTACTTTTACTTTTTGTGTGACTGTAGTGCACTTCATTTTTAGTTTCTCTTGGTTCTCTCTGTTCATTTTAGTCACTCATTCTCTGATTTCTGTAACTGCCACCTGGGGCAGGTCATTCTGGGGGGATTTCCATTGTTGGGACTCTGGTAGCTGCTTTTTTAGGCGCTATCTCTTTAGGACTCTGAGGGTTGCCTTTTTTTTCATTGATTTTTCCTCATTTGTGACAGGCCTCTTTCCTCTCTATAATTCCACTTTGGCTTTGTTGAGCTGAAGCTAGTAAATGACCCATTGTGCTAGGGCCCTTTCTGTGGTTCAATGTAGGTCACTCAGTGAGAGAGGAGGGAGCATTCACTATTCTCCTTCTCTCACCCCATGGCAGGTTTGTGAACTGTAGATTTTCTTTCCTGCTGCTAATCTAGTTGGGTTAGTTTTCAGCCTCTGCTGCTAGCACTCTGCAAAGAGCCAGTAGGGGGATGACCCCCACCATCTGTTGTCTGTGGTTTGCAGCCCAGAAGCCTTCCCACTGAGAAAGCTTTTGTGTGCCTTTCATGTTACTCCCTTCCTGTTCAAGTATGCACTCTGCTCTTGAAAAAGAGTGAGTTCCCTACCATAGGGTGGGAGGAATCTGCCCTGTAGGCATGCAGGACTTGGAGGTGATTCTGATCTGACTGGGAAGATGGCCACTAGCTGCTGGAAGTTGCGGGCATCAACTGGCTTCATTCTTCAGGTGGGCTTTTCCTGCCTGGGAGCTAGCTGCCAGGCACTACTGGTGGAAGCCATGCTCACAGCAGCTGACCAAGCATGGGTTTTGTTCCCCATTCCACTTGGCCTTTGGTTGCCCACCACTATGCCCTGACCAGCACTCCTTTTGCACGGGAGTGATGACTAACCCACGGCTGGGAGAGGGTGAACTGATCCAAAGCACCTTAGGATCACTCACCCACTCTTGTTCTCCCTGTAGATCTTCAGTTTCTGTCCAAGCTTGGCACATGGTGGGGGATGGTGCACCCGAATTCCTGAGTCTGCTGTCACTTTCTGGTGTTTATGTGTTCAAATAGACCATTGTTAGGTGCAGACTGCTTCACCTATCCAAAGTGTTCAGGATATCTTTATCTATTGAAGGCTGGGTGCCTACTCTCTGTCTTGTTCAGCAAGAGAAGCACTGCTCTACAGTGGCCATCTTGAATCCCCCTCCTCAAAGCACAACTTATAACAAGGCAAAATAAATATCTCTGTAACAGAAAACTTCATGTTTCAAAAATAAATAGATATTTCTTAATTAATGACTTTTGGCGATTGTTTGAACAATCTGAATAGTGTCCTTTGCTGGTCCCTTCTCACTCCCTCAAAAATTCCTTTTCATATTTTAATACCACACCAATTAGCTGATTATCATCTTTCATATCTCTGATTCAGTAAGTTCACACCCAGAAATTCATTTTCCCTTAGACCAATCAAGGTTGCAAGCTCAAAAAAATTAACCTCATTTCACATTTAGGATATTCTAGTCCGTTGTGCATATTTAAACACCACACATTTTTATTAATGGAAAACATGAACCATGCACTGAAATAAATAGATTAGGCTCCCTCTGAAATTGGTTCCTGCTCCATTTCTTCTCTTCCAATGATCCAAAAGAATACTTATTTAATTCCTAAATTTATTTCCTGACATTCTATATAGTAATTTGAACATTAAAATTTATATTCCAGAAAATTATAAAGCATCGCTGTCTAAGATTTGTAAGAATTCTGTATAGAATTATCCAACCTGCTTTAGGATATGGGCCAATTTTTTCTTTTAGTCTGAGTTCTACTCCTGATTAATCACACTGTTGAATTGGTGTTTGTGTATTCAAATCTATCTAGAATAGTAGAGTTCCCATTTCTATGTTTCAGAAATTTCAGAAAATAACAATGTAAAGAGCTTTATGCTTCTCTAAAGAATAGCACAAGGTAAAATGTAAAGTATTCTTGCCCTCAGCAGTGGTGTTTAACTTCTGAGAAATCATCTATCCCTTTCTTAATCTAATAATTATGAGCTCTTGTTCTAGAAAAATGCCTATGCACAAAAAATTTTGCATTGCATTTTAAGAGATCCAGTGACTCTTTTGGAAGCTTTTCAAGGCCCAGCCTCCAATCCTGGAGTAATGCTACTGCACCTTGAGTAGGTACTGGTTATAACATGCCAGGAGAAATTTAAGGTGGCATTATTTACACTATAATTCAAGTTAATAATGTAACAGAGCATGCCTGAATAATGGTACAATAATGCGCTCATGAAGTTGCAAATTGGTTAATTTATATGCTGACCACCTCAATGTGGAGCCAGAATTAGGCCCAGCAAAATAGTTCCTGAAATATGGTTTAGTAGGTACTATTGTTCAAATACGTACGGCAATCTGACTTTGTACTAGGAATTGTGTTAGGCAATGAAGCTAAAATCTCATAAAAAGCCTATTCTTTGGGATGCCTGAAAACAACTAAAGAAGCAATAGTGACACTGGATGATAGGAAGTATAATAGGATAAAGTAAAGAAGCTAAAAGACTAAAAATGAAAGGTATCTGGAAGGGCAAATTAAGGCTTTCTAGATAAAATAATGAATAGATTAGTCCTGAAGGATGAATAAGAGTGAACCCATAGCTCTTATACCTATGCTTAGTCAGTGTTCTACAAGCCTTGTTATAAAAATACTGCAGTCCTCCTCTGTTTCCTGCTTTCTAGAGTCAACCCCATCCAGTGATATATGCAGATTATTTGTTACCCATAAATTTAAAAACAGCAAGCTTAATTTGTTATTTTAACAGTTTTGCATTTAGGCACTATCTTTTGACATTCAGGGTTGATGAGGATTTTGCTGTCTTTAATTACCTTGTCAGCCTAACCCTTACTTCCCACCCAACCACAAACACACACACACACACACACACACACACACACACACACACCCATGCTACACTCAATATTCTCAGTTGTAATATTATGTTGGTTTTATTGTCTTTACATTAATTCAATATGTAAATGCGGTTATATACTAAGACATGATAGTTTGACCTTTCATGTACAATTTATGTCATTATTTCTCCGGATTATTTGCATAGTTTTCTATGTACTCGTCATTAATGTAATCCTAAATTCTACCCCAGAGAAGTGAGCTTCCTCTACAGATGTTTAACATATTAGCTAATCTATCAATTTACATTTTCTTGAAAAACTCTATTTCTGAGCCTCCTGACCTACTCCCATTTGGACGGGTGGTTTCCTAGTCCTGTATCCCAATTGCAGTGTTGGGACCTTCCTTCCCTACCAACTTGGGATTCCTTTTGCTTCTTTCTTGATTTGGATTTCCTTTTTTTTTATTCCTATCTCTAAATCAATTGAATGATAAGCTGTCATCTAGGAAATCATTCCAGAAGATAGACATGTCTTTTGATGCTCTTTTATGGCCTTATTTCCCTAGAATACATTTTTCTTTCTTTCTTTTTTTTTTTTTTTTTTTTGAGTTGGCATCTCACTGTGTCTCCCAGGCTGGAGTGCTGTGGCACACACCACAGTGTAGATCTGCTGGGCTCCAGTGATCCTTCCGCTCAGGCTTCCAAGTAGCCAGAACTACAGGCATGTGATACCACACCTGTCTAAATTTTCTTTTTCTTAATTGTAGAGACAAAGTCTCACCAAGTTGCCCAGGCTGGTCTTGAACCCATGGGCTGAGGTAATCCACTCGCCTCGGCCTCCCAAAGTGCTGAGATTACAGGCTGAGCCACCAAGCCCGGCCTTAGAACACATTTTTCAACACCTTCCTTAGAAAGGGTACAGAGGACACAATTTTTTGAGATCTTGAATATATAGAATTCTGCCTTGGAAATCTTTTTTCTTCAGAATTTTCAGATAATTTCTTTTCTTTTTGCTTCCAGTGTAGCTATTAAGAAGTTTAAAGCCATTCTATTTTTGGCACTTTATGAGTTTTTTTTTTCTTTTCTTCTAGCTGAAGGTCTGTAAAATCATTTTTTTATTTCTAAAGTTCCAATATTTCAAAATAATGTGCCTTGGTGAGTATCTGTTTTTATTCAGTGTTCTTGGCACAAAATAGATCATTCCATCTGAACATACATGTTCAATTCTAGAAACATTTCTTGTATTATTTATTTTACTATTTTCTTTGTTCCTTTTTTTTCCTGTTCCAACTCTTTAAAAATGTCTTTTATTTGGATATTAACTCTCCTGGATATATTTCTAGGGTTGCCATAAGAAAATATGACAGGCTGGGAAGCTTAAACAACGGAAATTTATTTTCTAATCGTTTTGCAGGCTAGAAGTCCAAGATCAAGGAGTTGGCAGGTTTGGTTTCTTCTGAGGCCTATCTTCCTATCTTGCAAATGGTGGGCCTCTCACTGTGTCTTCACATGCTCATTCCAGAATGCTTTCACATCTTTGTTGTTTCTTTGTGGGTCCAAATTGTGTCTTCTAATAAGGGCACCAGTCAGATAGCATAGGGCCCACTTCTTAATGATTACATTTTAATTTTTATCATCTCTTTAAAGGCCCTGTCTCCAAATACAGTTACATTATGAGGTGCTGAGGTTGGGGCCTCAACAAATGACTTTTTAGGAAACACAGCTCAGCTCATAACACTGGATTTGCCTTAGTTAGGTCTCTTCCTTTCCATCTCTTGGTTTTTTTGACTTTATTTTTTGGGAGATTTCTTCCACTTTAATCTTCTAATACATTTATTAACTTTTCATTTATAATATCACAGTTTAAATTCCTGGAGCTCTTTTTGTTTTATAATATTCCCTTTATAAAAGGTATCTTGTTTTTGTTTTCAGAGATGCAATATAGTCTTTGTTCAATAAGAACTTTAGGTTCCTTCTCTTAAATTTTAAGTATCTATTAATCTCTGTTTCCTCCAAGTTGCTGTTTTCTACTTACTTATTTTGGTTATTGCTATGATCTGAATGTGTGCCCCCAAATGTATGTGTTGGAAACCTAATCCCCAATGCAACAGTTTTGGGAGGTGGGGCCTTTTGGAAGGTGTTTATGTATTGAGAGTTCTGTCATTATGAATGTATTAGAAAGTATTAATGTCACTATAGAGAGGGTTTCAAGAATTAATTCTCTTTCTTTCACTCTTCTGCCATGTAAGGACACAATGTTCACATGCTCTTGTTCTTCTGCCATATGAAGATGCAGCAAGAAGGTCCTCATCAGATGCTGGTGCTTTAATCTTGGACTTCCCAACATCCAGATAAATAAACTTCTATTCTTTATAAATTACCCAGTCTCAGGTATTCTGTTATAACAGTACAAAATGGACTAAGACAGTCACTATCTTTATTATTAATTGCTCTCTTATCCGTGGAAAGAACAATTAAAGATTCCTATGAAGGAATCTTATTCATAAGCTTCAGTGTAGAGCAATTATCCTTAACTTTTGCTGTTCATTAGAATCACCTGGGAAACTTTTAAAACTATAGATGCCCACACCTTACGCCAGACCAACTGAGTCAGATTCTCTGAGAGTGGAGCTAAGGCAAGGAAAAGTTTTAAAACTTCCAGGTGATTTTAATGCATAGGGAGTGCTGAGAATTACTGTTGCAGAGTGACTTAGCTGGCTGAACCCAGTTGGGATTTCCAATATAAAATATTTTTGTTCTTTTCTCTAGAGTTTGTGAAATTCCCAGAGAAGACTCTCTCAGTCTTATACCTGGAGAGTATAAGCTTGGTTTCCACAGTTCTGGGAACTGAATACTTAATTGAGTGGGGTGGTGATTGGTGCTCACCATTCAGCATATAAACTTTCACCCAATCTCTGTTTTCAGTTTGATGCCCCTACTCAGCTTTTTATCTTCTCTACAGACCCTCTGTTTTAACTTCTCTAGAGAATAAACTTCCAGTCTTTTACTAGATCAGCAGAGGGACAGTTGCCAAACTGTGTGGGATGTCTACTGCTTCTTAAGAAATTTTAATAATTCCTTTTTTAAAAAAGTGCTGTCACCATCCTAAATTCCAGAGGTATCTGTTGATTTCAATTACTGAGTCCTTTGGGGTTCTGTAATATAATTAGGTTACTTGCTTGCTTTCCTTCTTGTTTCTTAGGAATCTCAGGATCAGAATGTAGTTACTACTCATACATCTGCTCTTAGCTCCAAAAATGTACTTTGGCCTTGTACGCTGTATCTTTTAAAAATATCTCTTTACAACTCTGCTTTAGTAGCAGAGCTAAATGTATATGTTCCATTTTCCATCTCAAACTGCAGACTATATAAACTTTTTAATACTTAAAAAATAAGACCAGGTGCAGTAGTTCATGCCTGTAATGCCAGTACTTTGGGGGGGGGCAGGGCAGGAGGATTGCTTGAGCGCAGGAGTTTGAGACCAGCCTCGGCAACATAGTGAGACCTTATCTCTACAAAAAAATAAAAATAAAAATAATTAGCTAGGTGTGGTGGCACACACCTGTGTTCCCCGCTATTCAGGAGGTTGCAGTGGAAGGATAGCCTGAACCCATGAGGTCAAGCCTATGATGAGCTGTGATCGTGCCACTGCACTTGAGCCTGAGTGACAGAATGAGACCTCGACTTAAAAAAAAAAGAAAACTTTATTATATTCTACCTTATACATGTCTTTCTGTATTGCAGGAGAGTTGGAGAAGAATGAATAAATGGTGGTGGCATAAAAAATAAAACAGCAATGAATGAAGGAACATTCCTATAAAAAAGGGAGCCACTCATTTTCTGGAGTCTGTTCATACAATGGTATTACCTGACACTTGCTAAAATACAGGCAGGTTTCTCCCTAGGTCTACTGAATTAGAATGTCTTCAGTTGAGGTCCTGGATGCTGCTCTTAATAGCTCTGTCCCACAGCTCTGTTTCTGGTCCCTAAGCACAGACTCAGCTGAAGGCCCTCTATAAACCATAACCACAAGTCCATTTCCAGTGTCCTCAACCACATTTTGCTTAATTCTGTCCAGGACCTTTTATTTTTACTTAATCTTTGGAACTCCACTTCTCCTTACATGGATTTAAAATTTTGAAACTTTTCTTGCTTCCTGTGATTGAATTGCCCAGGTATAAGAACTTCAGTTTTTCTTTGGTCATGTATTCTTATAACAGGTCCCAGTTCCTGAGAACTCAGTCAAGAGCAGAATCCTGGGAGTGCTATGCTCAGACATAAGGACAATCTGTCAGAAGTAAGCTGCTACTCACAGTACTGGAAAAGAACCCTGCAGAGGATGGAGTTAGAAGCTTCTCGGTCCGAAAACAGGAGAAAATCTTTCCCAATAGTACCTCCATTCTCTCCCTAGCCCCATACAATTTCAGTTGTCGGTCTACTTCTATCATTATCTCTCTAGTCACCACCAAGTGAACATGAAATGGAGATATTCATGTGATTGATGGCAAAAAAAAAAAAAAAAGATTTAGAATTTGTAGCCTTTTCAACCTTGACACATACTATGGTTTGAATTTGTCCTCCAAAAAGCATGTGTTGGACACTTAATCCCCAGTGAGGGCAGAGTAAGAAATGCCTCTAGGAAGCAATTTCAGTGCCATATTATATTTAGATCTTTGAATAGCCTCATTTGTTGGTATCATCCATCCATTCATCTAGTGTCTTACATTTCTCTGAAGTGTACTGTCACCTTTTTCTTTTTTAGCGGTTCACAGAAATCAATTTTTTCTCTTTATTTCCATACCTAACCTCCTCATTCAATGGATTAATGCCTTTATTGCAACAGTAGATTTATTATAAAGGGGTGAGTTTGACACCTCCCATCTGTCACAGGATGAGGCAACAAGAAGGTCCTCCGATGACAGTGGCTTGATCTTGGACTCCCTAGCTTTCAGAAGTGTGAGAAAATAAATCTCTATTAAGTACCCAGACTCAGGTATTTTGTTACATCAGCACAAATGTACTAGGAAAACATGTGATCTGTGTTTACTGCTGTCCTTATATGCTTTTAATACAATCTTGAGTGTTAATGCATGGAAAAAAGGGGGAAGATTTTTAGTGATTAGAAGAGTGGATTTTTCAAGGTGTGCTGGGTTGAGAGTAATGTAGGTAAGATAGAGACATCAAAATAGAGTGCAGAAGCCCTGACATAACAGACAGATTACAGAGTTTAAACTTAGTACAGACTCATTTTAGGCAATGCCAGGCCAATCCTTATCTAGAGAAATTAGATTAGAAATACCGTCAAAACATCATGTAAATTAATAATATTTTAATGTCAATTTTTTTTACATTAGTAGTATCCAGGGAGGCAAGAAATGCCTCTAGAAAGCAATTTCAGTGCCAGATTATATTTAGACCTTTGAATAGCCTCATTTGTTGGCATCATCCATTCATCCATCCATCTAGTATCTTACATTTCTCTGAAGTGTACTGTCACCTTTTTTTTTTTTAAGCGATTCACAGAAATCAATTTTTTTTCTTTATTTCCATACCTAAGCTCCTCATTCTTGGCTACTATATTCTGTTCTTGGGATATGTCCTCTCTCGTGACACTTCCATTTTATTTTTTTAGCCATATCTATCAAGACAAAAATAAATAGAAAAGTCTAAAAAGGAATAAATTGTACTCTAGATCTGATACATGATCAAATTCCATCTTATTTTTTCTAGGCCTTATTTTCACCTCAAATCTACATGTACAGTCATTCACCATTAAACATTTTTCAATACAGAGTCTATTTGATTGTTGGCATATATAATGCTGGCTTTTGCACTGGTGAAGCATGTCCTCCTAGGTTAGAGAACCAATATGCTAATTAGTGACCATTAAAAATAGTCATATTTATTTCTTAGAAACAACAGATTTTTAACATTTTCTTTAAAAGGAAAAAGACAGCATATGTTTAATTCCTAAAATGAAAATAATACTAGTTAAGTCATTTTTAAGGGCAAAAGTTCCCTTTTAAGGGCAAAACTCGACATTCTCAACCCAGCACATAAAATCCACTATATTAACCAATAACATTTTTCTGCCTCTTGTAAATAACTCTAGGTACATTTTTTCTTAATTCCTTATATTTTCTTTTAAATATTAAATAATACAGTCTATTTAAAATATACAGAAATATCTAAATATGTGTTTAGTGATAAACACTAAATCTGTGATAACACTAAATCTGATAACTGTGTGGTTATCAGGGAATAAAGAGTAGTTTTAATATTTTTATCCTAAGGTAATATGATACTTTATTTAAAAAGCAGTAAAGAGGATAGCATGTTAGAAGTTCACCCAACATAAGACACTCTGCTCATTTGTGTTAAATTAAATTAAAATTTAAGTAGGTAGTTTAAAAAATGTAAAAATATTTAAGATATATTTCATATATTTAAAAATCTGTCAGTTTTAGTTTCTATGGTGAAATATTCATCATGTTTTCATTGCCTGGATGTACACAATCAAGCCCTTCTGAAATGTATTCAGTACTGACAAAAATTTAGTGCTGTATCACTATGCCTGAAGAGAGAGTAAAACATGGATATGCGCAGTCATGGATGGAAAAGCTAATGCCTTAATAAAAATAACAGCACTGATAAATGAGCTAGAGACAACACCATAGCCAAAGGTGTTGTAGGTTCTCAGAATAGGGGTGTGGGGAAGGTGAAGAGAGTCAAAGATAGAGAATGGGAGTCTGAAAATGTATGTCTGCTTTAGAGAATAATTTCTTTCTAGTATGAAAATATAAGAGTTTCTTTTCTAGTATCCAAAAGATGTAGCATTTATGGAGAGTATAAACAAGCAAATACACTCACTAGCAATGCAGGAGAACAAAAGGTCACGATATTTGATTAGATGTTACATACTACTTGTATATATGCTGTGGAGACACTATTAAAAACCTGAACCCTGGAACCAAACTAATTTTTTTTTGTCGTTTTCTTGATTTTTTTTTTAAAGATTCAAGGGGTATATGCAGGTTTGTCACAGAGATACATTGCATGATGGTGAGGTTTGGGCTTCTATTGAGACCACCTCCCAGGTGGGAAGCATGGTAACTGATAGATGGTTTGTCAACCCTTATCCCTCTCACTCCTCCCCCGCTTTAGTAGTCCCCAGTGTCTGCTGGAACAAAACTACTGGTTTGTTGGTAATAGATCAGTGATGGATTTTGTCCTTAAAGTTTCTCTGAAAGAGATTGTGAATGAGTGAGATTACTATGTTAGAGCTTCTTTTATTAAAAATTAAATATGTATAGTTTCATATTTATATTCTCAGGTTATTTATTTCAAAATATTTGGGGATAGAAATAGCTCTGAATTTATTATATTAAAACTATTTAGTTTATTAGTCCATATTAGCTTTAAACCTGCTCTCATTCTTATAAGGTATATGCTATCCTCTCCAGTACTGCCCAGTTCTTACTTTCTCTGGACATAGAGAAGTAGCTTAGTAGGCTGTTATGAGCTCAAAGAGAGGCATGAAGCTAGAGGAGCTTGCTTGCAAAGGGGAGAATGGTATACAAATGTCATTCTCATACAGGTCACATTTGACTGCTGCACAGAACTGAAGAAGTCAGTTACCTGCCTACCCACCCATGTCTTTTTCAAAGAGAATTACTCCTTTGCAAAGCTGGTCTCAGGTAGCATGGGCTCTATTCTATATCCATGACCCTTCTCCACCCTATTAATTGGATGCAACTGCAGGTCACAAGACCCGATCAAGGGATGACAATTCGTAAGTTTACCAGAGTCTCACTGGCTTTACAATATAGGCTGGGGCTGCGTGTGGTGGCTCACATCTGCAATCCTAGAGCTTTGGGAGGCCAAGGTGAGAGGATTGCTTGAGGTCAGGAGTTTGAACCAGCCTGGGCAATGTGGCAAGATTCCCATCTCTAAAAAAAATTAAAAATTAGCCAGGTGTGGTGGTGTATGCCTGTAGTCCCACCTACATGGGAGGCTGATGCAGGAAGATTGCTCGGACCCAGGAGTTGGAGGCTGCAGTGAACTATGATTTGTGCCACTGCACTCCAGCCTGAGTGACAGTGAGACTCCTATTCTAAAAAATAAATAAACAAATAAGAAAAATATAAGCTGGGTCCATTGGATTCCTCTCTTGGGAATTTGAAATTAAAAAGCTGAATGAGCTAATTAATAATGTGACCTGAAAGCTGAAGTTTCATAATGTAGAAAGACCTAGGGGCCTGTTTATAAACTGAGATGATAAGGTTTAGCTGGGAGAGAATGGATCTGATACCATTCAGGAGACAGATGCCATGAGGAAGCCTCCATGCCAATCACCATGGGGCACAACTGTACTGTAGCTTCTGTCTTTGGATTCCTGAGAGATCCTCATGTCAGCCTTTCAATTCTGCTCTTCCTTGTGACCTTTCCTGAGCTAGACTGATTTTCTGTTCCTTGCAACCACAAAAGCTCTAACTCAGGTCCTCTCCTGCACTACTAAAGAGTTGCTTCAGTCATGAACTGAAATAGACACGTGCCATGGCAAAGGTGAGAATGAATGCATCTGTTGGTAGAAACACACTTACATTAGGGGAGAAAGTGCTATGGTAATATCTTTTTTCTTGCCCCAAATCTGGATTTGGTGACAAACACTGACGTGGTTCCTGACATCCTATACCTGATGAGGGTTTCTTATTTACTGAGATGGGGGTAAGGAATCCAGAGTCTTGGTTCACAGGGGGGATTTCTTGTTCTGCTCCTGGAGGTTGAGGCGATTGTAGAAGAACCCTCACTTGATTTTTCCTTCACAGGCTTGAACTCTGGCTAATGCTTAGGGAAGCACATTTGTCAAACAAAAAAGCGAAGTGTAAATTCCCCGTATTTATATATCCATCTATCCATCCACCTATCAACCCACTCATCTACTCTCCCTCCTCCTTCTCGTCCTTTTATACATCTCATCTACCCTTACTTTTTTCCATATAGATTTTGAGGAATACTCATTGTAATTTTCAGGAGGTTCACAAACTTCTAAAGACTTTTTTACTCCATGTCCTAGGAAATCTTTGAATTTCAGAATCCATGTTTTAGGAGCAAATCTGTGGCTTATTTTACCTTAGGTGACAAGAGTTGAACTTCACTAGCTGGTTCTCTTACCTTGATCATGATTATGGGTTTCCACAGAAGCAAATTATTGAGCAATGATGCTTTCTCGTTCTCATGAGGGGAGCAAAAAAATCCTGTACTCTGTATACATTAGCCTCAATGAATGAATATAGGAATATGAAAACGATTTTTGGTTTTAGTCTAAGGCCACTACAAAAGGGAAATCAAACAATGTTAATAGCCTTTGGGTTTGCAAAGTACTTTCTCATATGTGATGTTATTAAATAGTCTCTGAATAAAGCATTAATTACTTTTTCATAAGAAAGCTGAGTCTTCAATGAATTAAGTAACAGGATAATGTGGACTGTACTCTTTCAACATGTTGGGAAAAAGACTTGAGCGAAATAAAGGCAAGCTAAATCTCATATAGATTAAGTACCTGTTACTTTCATATTGCTGCCATTAACAATTACCACAAACGAAGTTGCTTAAAACAACATAAATTTACTATCTTATTGTTCTATTGGTTAGAAGTTGGGTAAGGGTCTCAATAGACTAAAATCAAGGTATTGGTAGGTCGTGTTCCTTCCTAGAGGCTCTAGGGAATAATCTGTTTCCTGCTTATTCAGACTGTTGAAAAATTCAGTTCCTTGTGGTTGTAGGATCGAAGTCATCATTTTCTTGCTGGCTATAAATGGAGAGCTGTTTCACCTTCTAGAGGCTGTCGAGTTCCTTGGCTTGTTTCTTGCAACCACAAGAGCCCTAATATTTGGGGAGAAAGCGCTCATTTAACCTTAATTCCTTAAAGGTCCTACCTCCAAAAAGCACTTTGCGGGTTAAGGTTTCAACATATAAATTTTCTTTGGGGGAGGGACACAATGCACTCCATAGTAAGGAGTGTTTATGATTGTTTTGATTTTCTCACTGAAGCATGTGATGAGATCCTTAGCTTGGACCAGTAGGAGCGAGGAGCAGAGAAGTAACAGAGGAGTGTGAGGTAGAATTTGAGAGTGGTACTATGAACTTTCTAGAGAAATAAATGCAGTAACACTGTGGCCTTTCTCCATGTCCAAAGCCAGCAAGTTTGAGTCCTCAATTACATCTCTCTGTCTGGAAAAGATTCTTTTAAGGACTCATGATTACACTGGGTACACACACATAATCCAGCATAATCTTCTCATCTCAGGGTCTGTAACCTTAATTACAACTGCAGTGCCTTTTATCTTATAAGGTGACATTCATAGGTTCTAGAGACCAGGCTGTGGAAATTTTTGCAGGGGGAGGGGCAGATTATTCTATGTACCACAGTGCCTAACTTCAAATACAAGTATATTTAAAATCATCAACTCTTTCACTGTAACCTCCCTCCACCCAGCTCTTTCTCTCAAGTGGTCTTAAAACAGGTAACAATCATAACAAAACCATTAGAATGAAGTGTAAGCATAGATGGCCTTTAACTTCAAACTCTTTTGTTAGTTTAACTAAAATATGTAATTTTAAACCCTGAAACATTTTAAACATAGAATAAAGCAGATGTGTATTGATCATTTAGTTTAAATGGATATTTTTGACTTTAACTTAGCTCCCTTTTCTTTTTATATAAATGAAACATAAAATCTGTCCATCATAATGCCACTTCTTACCTCCTCAGAGGTCATCATTGTCCTGAAGTCAAGTTGCTTTTATTTTGTAACTATATAGATACATACACACATATATATGCAATGTATATTACTATTTTTATATTTTAGAATTTTAGTTAATAGACTGCAATCAAGTCTTTGGCAACTTAACTTTTTTGCATAGTTTGGGTGTTCATTTTAACTATTGTATACTTCATTGTTTTGGACTATAGGAATGTCTTAGCCAGCACAGGCTGCCATAACAAAAATACCTTAACTGGGTGGTTTAAACAACAGGAACTTATTTTCTCAGTTTTGGAGGCCAGATGTCTGATATCAGGATGTCAATATGCTGAGGTTCTGGTAAGAGCCCTACCCTTATGACCTCATTTAACTTTAATTCCTTAAAGGCCCCACCTCCAAAAATCACCTTGCAGGTTAGGGATTCAACATAAATTTTACCTGGGGGGTGGGGGACACAATTCACTCCACAGGAAGGAGCGTTTTTGATAGTTTTGATTTTCTCACTGAAGCATGTGATGAGATCCTCAGCTTTGGCAAGTAGGAGGGAGGGGCAGGGGGTTAAGGAAGGAGTGTGAGGGAGAATGTGAGAGTGGTACTATGAACTTACATGAACACTGCTGGGCCCATTTGAGGTCTGTCGTCGTGAATTTAGAATTAAGTATGCCCAATTATGTGATTTTTCTCTAGCTAGTTGTTCTGATGTAAGCGAACGAAAGGCAAAACAGTATCTGAGTTAAAGAATAAAGGGGGGGGGCCGGGCTTGGTGGCTCAGCCTGTAATCCTGCACCTTTGGGAAGCTGAGGTGAGTGGATTGCCTGAGCCCGTGGGTTCGAGACCCGCCTGGGCAGCGAGACCTCATCTCTACAATTAATCAAAAAATCAGCCGGGAGTGGTAGCGCATGCCTGTAATTCCAGTTACTTGGAAGGCTGAGGCGGAAGGATCGCCAGAGCCCAGCAGGCAGCTGCGGTGGCCGGGAGCGGCCACCGCACTCCAGTCTGGGCGACCGAGCGAGACTCCAACTCAAAAATAAAAGAGGGGAGAGCAACGATGTTAAAAGTTTGACAGGAAAATTATTTTGCTAGTTCACAGCATCAGAGTAAGGATGGAGGGGAATACAGTGTTGTTTTTCAGATTTTAGAATATTTACACTACACTTAATGGTTGAGCATCCCAAATCTGAAAATCTGAAATGTTCTATGAGCATGTATTTCGTAGGACATATCATCCTTGTAAAAGTTTCAGATTTTGGAGCATTTCAAATTTTCAGATAAGAGATGCTCAACCTGTACTTATAATTTCTTAAGTTTAAAGAAATATAGCTAGTTTAAATTATTCTTGAGGAAACTTTCACTTCAAATACATAGAAAAATTTGACGTACACTGCTAAAATCTGAGTTGAAATAACATATTACTTTTTGTGACTCAGTTACTTTCATCTATATTACTGATTTTAAATTAAGTATTAGCAAAATGCAACAAAGAAATACGTAATAACATTATTACTGGGCATGGTGGCTCATTCCAGCATGGGAAGCCGAGGCAGGAGAATTGCTTGAGCCAAGAAGTTCAAGACCAGTCTCGTCTCTACAAAAAAATAATGAGCCTCACATGTTGGTGTGTACCTGTAGTCCCTGCTACTCAGCAGCCTGAGACAGAAGGCTAACCCCAAGAGGACAAGGCTGTGAGCCATGACTGTGTCATTTCATGCCAGCCTGGGTGACAGAGTGAGACCCCAACTCAAAAGAAAAAAAAATTAACATTGTATTAACTCTACCAATTATCCGCACATAATTTGTGCAAAAATTTTAATTTTCTCCCCCAGGGTCACCTAATAAAGACACATCTACACTTTTTGTAATAAGCTGACACACTTTCATATAATAGCAATTAATTTTATTAGCCTGAAGAAACTATGTGAAATATAGCCCCCCAAAATCATCATGCATTTACAAAACAATTAGCATATTATTCGCAGCTCAGTGTTAACTAATATTTATTGAGCACCTCCTATTTTCCAGGACCAAAAACATGTTACCTTACAGGATTTTCAAAACCATCCTTTCAGACTGATAAGGGTATTTTCTATTTAGTAGATGAGAAAACTTAAGAATCAGACCAATAGAAACTTGCTCAGCACCATGGGTAGTAACATATCATATTGTCTTCAATTTTAAGGAAACATCTATTTTCACATTTGTGTTGTTACCACAAAGTCTTTGATTTTATATTTTTCTTAAATCTGTGTAGATAGAAGCAGCATTTTTATTTATATCATCATCATTTGTCTCTCTTTAGAGAACCTTTGTCTCCCTAAGGTCATTGCCATTTATCATTAATTTCTTATAAGTTTTAATAAAATATACATAAGTGGGAATGTATAGTATTAAGCATCACCCTGATTTTGAAATTAAAAAATGGCTCAAGCAGTTTAAAAGCTACATCTATTAAGAAACAGGAACTATTATTTCTAAAATATGTGTATTTAAAATTAGCCTCATTAAAATTTTTGGTTTATAACTATATACAGAATGTTAAGAAGCTTAAATGACCATGTATTATGATTAGCTACATATAAAGTAATGAAATACATATTCCTTCAACTGTGAAGTACCTGTCCTAAGAACTGGCTTAATAGGTGGTTCCTTAGTTTAGTTCAACTAGAATAAAATTATAAAGGGTATATCTTCCTTTATATTACAGATTCTATGGCCGAAAGATCAAACAATACAGAATTTAATAAATATTGAGGATATTCCAAAAGTTAACATCATCCAATTTTAACTAACACTTAGTATTATGTAAGCATATATTATCTTATAGAAAACCTATTCTAATAAAAGCATCTTAACAGAGAGAGAAGAAACTATAAAGAAACGTTATCAGAGATCTAGTTAAGTGCTTTTAGTTTATAGATTATTGACTAAGGCGCAAACTTGATAAGTAACGTCCTCAAGTCATATGCCAATAATAGAACTAGGATTGACTCCTGGGCCTGACTTCTATTTGGGCTTTTTTGACCAAATCTTTGTACTCTCATGTTAGCACTGAATCACACTATTCATTCACTGCATTTTACCTTTAATTTGGAAAATTATCAAGTAATAAAACCATTTTCCTCTCCAGTCCAACTCTCCAATTTTTCTAAAAAATGAAGATTACAAGAACGGAATGCAGATCACATTAGAACACTATCATAGGTTCATTAAGTTAAGAATTTTATACAAGAAAAAGTCCACTTTACATATAATTTGGTTTGTCTGGAAAGTGCTTATATAACAGTAATAGCTTAAAATATCTACTCTATAGCATAGTGACTTCATATGTTGTAAAATGGTTTTCTATAACCTTGACATTTTCTTCAGATAACCAGCTTTCCTGCTTCAGCTGCCTTATAAGAGCTTCCAAAGACTTCAATCTTCCCAGGGTTTGCTGCTCTTGTAGCTCAAGAAGAGTTATCTTTGAGTGTAGCTTAGAGACTTTCTGCCAAAGATGTTCCTTATTTATGTCTTGTCGGCAGTAAGAATGTTCAATCTGTAAAACTTCTGTCCCATAGTCTGCATCCTTATGTAAGTAGTCTTCAATGTCTATATCTTCCATTTCTATGGCTTCTTTTTGGGTAGATATAAAAGAATTAACTGTAGGTTTAGAATTTTCTGCAGGTACAAAAATGGCAATAATGGATTCTTTATTTGTATTTAATTCTTCAACTGTCTGATTAATTGAGCTGAAAAAGAATGGATTTTCCTGTGCTGACTTAATTTCCATGAAATTATTTGTAAAGTTTGGATTAGCAAGATGATTGGTAGTTATTTCAAGTACTTCTTGGGTTTCCAAAGATTGTTGAATACCTTCTGAATTTGAAGTAGTAAAATTAACAGTTGTAGAATTTAGGTTCTCGAAAGATGTGTGAAGATCACCTATACATTTATCTTGGTTAACTGATGTTTCCAAGAAAGATTCTGGTTTTCTGATATCTTGTTTAACTAGACTAAGAGTTACTGAGTTATTCTGTATACATCCTGTTTTTGCAGCTGATGGCTTCACAAAGGCAGATGAACCAAGTAATTCTGCACTTTCAGGGAGCACATTCATGTTAACTGTATTTCTCTTTGCCTCATTTAATGCAAATGATTCTTCTGACTTGGCTTTTAGGCATACTTCTTTCTCATCTTCCAATTTTTTCTTTTGGAATTTTTTTTTAGAAGGCTCTTTTCCCTAGAAAATAATATTTTCAAATTCTAAAAAAAATATCCTTTATAGGCTTATTTTCTTATTAGTTAGTGCTATTTAATTATAACTTTGAACAGTATACTGGCCAAGCAAATTTATTCAGTTTAAAAATGTTCAGGGTATATGACAACTTAAATATGCCTTAAAGTGTTTTAAAAAAGCATTAACCTCATTTAATATATAACAGGCCGGGCTCGGTGGCTCAGCCTGTAATCCCATGCTTTGGGAGGCCAAGGTGAATGAATTGCCTGAGCCCGTGGGTTTGAGACCCGCCTGGGCAACCTGGCAAGACCTCATCTCTACAATAAATCAAAAAAATTAGCCGGGCGTGGTAGTGGACGCCTGTAGTCCCAGCTACTTGGAAGGCTGAGACAGAATGATCGCCGGAGCCCAGCAGGTCGAGGCTGCGGTGGCTGGGAGTGTGCCACTGCATTACAGTCTGGGCGACAAGAGTGAGACTCCAACTCAAAAAAAGAAAAAGAAAAAAAAAAAAAAAATATATATATATATATAAAACAGAAATATTTTAGAACTTTCAAAAAACTAGTAGAATCTTATCTCATTAACTTATGTTAACAATATATGTATCTTTTGCTCTCTTAAGCTGTGCTTAATGACAGTTTACATTTTAAAAAAATTATCACACTTTTAGTAAAAGCACAAGTTAATGTTCTTTTTCTCAAATATCTATTTTCCCAAGTTATCTCTCCCTCTCTCTCTCTCCACCTGATTACCTGCCACCCTATCTGGCATTTCCCCTCTCCCTATTCCAATACCTGATTGTCTTCAGGCAAAGAAAATATTGTAGGAACTGCAGTTTGTTTTAAATATCGAATACCCCATCTGATGTCAAGTGAGTCAGGAGTAAAATGGTCACTACACAGGAACTGGTATTTACTGGGAACCCATGAATCTCGCTTCATATTCTTTAACCACTTTTCAAGTCTTTCTTTGTCATGTAGTGGAAACCTGAAATTAAAAAAAGAAGAGAAAAAAAAGAAGGGAAAGCTT
Source organism: Carlito syrichta (assembly GCF_000164805.1). Lineage (NCBI taxonomy): Eukaryota > Metazoa > Chordata > Mammalia > Primates > Tarsiidae > Carlito > Carlito syrichta. Next base: position 735,207 of record NW_007258435.1, on the reverse strand, counting down.
TGCCACATTTTTACAATTCTGTCAGATTCCATGCCTACATATCTTGGTAGCGTATGCATCAAATGCTACAAAAGCAAAGCAACCATCCTGACCAGATAAGAGCATCTTCATGACAACTACAACCATATCGTTTCTGCAGTAAAGACTAAGATACAAGACATTTAGCCAAGCTTCTGTCTGAGAAGAGCTCAACAGAATTTAGAGTCCCTTCAAGTAAAAACAAATTGTTCTTATAAATTATAAAATCTGTTCATATTTTATATGGATTATGTTCCATTTTAACTTTGTTGTATTTTGCCTGGGAAAGACCTTTGTAAAAATCACAAATTTCCACTAAAATATGAGGGGGGATTCCCCAAAAAACTGGAATTTATAAAAAATTGTGTGTTTATTCTTACATGTTAAAACTTCAGTCACCTTCAAAGTACTCTCCGCTTGATGCAATACACCTTTTGAGAAACCTTTTATGCTGCTCAAAACAATTTCTGAACTTGTCAATTTTGGTGCCTTTTAGTGCTTCTGCCGTTTTCTTTTTCACCTCTTCCACTTGAGCAAAACATTTTCCTTTGAGAACTTTTTTCACCCGGGGAAACAAAAAAAAAGTTGCTCAGGAAAAGATCAGGTGGACAGAGAGGGTGGAGCATGGGGGTCATGCCATATTTGGTCAAAAACTGAACACTTAGTGCAGTGTAGGCAAGTTGTACATGTAAATGACCCATCATGTAATGGGCAAACGCATTGAAAGAATCTCCAAAAAACAAAATTCCCTAAGCTGAATGCAGCCTCTCACAACAATGCTAGCTGGTACAATGATACTGATTTGGTTCTGAGAACACCTAGTGGGGAAAACCTGTATTGCAAAGGGATTGCCCTCCAAAAAGATAATTCTGTTTTTTGGGGTTCCCTTAGTATATTTCATACCAATATCACAAGTCAAATGATTTGCTGTCTATAATTCAAGGCAATATAAAACTTAAAGTTCTTATTTATATTAGTATTTTAAAAATAAGGACACTATTTCAAACAAGTGATTTAGCTGAATCAAATGTACACTCACAAATATTCACTATTCTCTTTATTGGCATCAGACTCAATCCTACCCACATATAATTTAATCTAATATTACTATACTTTTATAACCAATGGACTAGGAACTCCAAAATAAAAGCTCTGAAACTCTGCTGCAAGAAAGGAACAAAACATGTTAAAAAGCACAGACTCAGATATTTTATACAAGACAAATCAAATACAAAAGACAGAAAAACAAGACAACTCTCTATACATTTTTTTCCTGCACTGGCAATAATCTGGATTTAGAGTTGGTGCTAACATATTCCAATATATTTTATAGGCAAAACTGTACTAATGGCAGAACTTGATAGAAAGTTTTTCCTATTAGTTTAAATAGGCTTGGGTTAAAGTGTATTAAACAGTAGTTGATAGTTTTGTTTCATTTGATCATTTTCTAAGAAGAGTCCAAGAATTTCCTGTTTTTTGAAAACAGTAATGATACAAATTTTTCACATAAAATGTAGCATTCCTTCTTCCCAATCCCAACTATTTAGTTTATGCTTTGTAGTAGCATGGCTTTTTATTTTTTTCTAAATTTTGATAACTTTATAAGATGATATGGAGAGTCTGGGTATTTTGTAGAAAATAATTTTTAATCCTGATATTGTTACATGGAAAAATCAGATGAACTACCTTTGGAAGTTCTCACTATAGAAGCAATTTTAATAAATGTTTTGAAAATATTTTAACTTTGCACATATCAGTAATTTAGGCTGTACGTCTGATGGGTATAATCAGAAAAGGCATTTAAAAAGAAAGATAATTTTCTTTTTAGAGGAACTGAATTCTGTCAGCCATAGGTAAATTCATACTTTTTGTTATATCTAAAATGAGAATATGCCTTTTACAATAATGCTTTATGTGTAAATTCATGTGTAAAATGCTGTTTACAAATTACTTCCATTATACTTATATGCTAAGTTATCAGATCATTAGAAAATTACACTTTGTGAATATCCTTATTGGTAAGTGAACTGCCTTGCTGCAACAGGTAAATCTCTAAGAAATCTCCTGGAATATGTTTCCTGAATAACTTAGTACTTTTTTACTGTTTCAATTTGTTTGACAATTTATTATACCGTCCTATATAGTTCTCAGAAAAACATAAGATAATCATAGAATAATCTAGGCATTATATGTCTATATTACTAAATTCCCTCATTCATATAAATTTATACCACAGCTGGCTATACATTGTTAACACGAGCAAATCCAAATACTTCAAGTTTTGTGCTATTGGAGGATAAAACGAATTCAGTTTTTATTTTGTGGATTACACATGAGATTTTCAGAACTCATACAAATACAAAATTCCTACTCTGGCTAAATTCAGAGTTTGAGAACAAAATCTTTGTAATTCATTTGGCATTTTTTTTCTCTTAAAAGTTAACCGTGAGGACCACAGACAAAAATTAATTTTAAAAGTTTTCGGCCAGGCATGGTGGCTCATGCCTGTAATCCCAGTACTTTTGTTTGCGCCCAGGAGTTCACGACCAGCCTAAGCAACATAGCAAGACCACGTCTCTCAAAATTAAAAAAAAAAAAAATCAGACAGGTGAGGCTGGGCGTGGTGGCTCTAGCTTGTAATTCCAGCACTTTGAGAGGCCAAGGTGAGATGACTGCCTGAGCTCAGAGGTTGGAGACCAGCCTGGGCAACTTGGTGAGACCTTGTCTCTAAAATAAATAAAAATATAAGGCCGGGCACGGTGGCTCACGCCTGAAATCCCAGCACTTTGGGAGGCCGAGGTGAGAGGACTACCTGAACCCACGGGTTGAAGAGCAGCCTGGGTAACTGGGCGAGACCTCATCTCTACAATAAATCAAATATTAGCTGGGCATGGTGGCACGTGTCCGTAGTTCCAGCTACTTGAAAGGCTGAAGGGGAAGGATCTCCTGAGCCCAGTAGGTGGCGGCTACGGTGGCCGTGAGCCTGCCACTGCACTCCAGCCTGGGCATAGAGTGAGACTCCGACTCAAAAAACAAACCAAAAACACCCACCACTCCCCCCAAAAAACCCCAAAAAGATAAAAATAAAAAAATAAGGCGGGCTAGCGTGCCTGTAGTTCCAGCTACTTGGAAGGCTGCGTCGGAAGGATCTCCTGAGCTCAGCTGGTAGAGGCTGCGGTAGCCGGAAGCATGCCACCTCATTCCAGCCTAGGAGACAGAGTGAGACTCCGACTCAAAAAACAAAAAAAAGTCAGCCAGGTGTAGGGCACGTGCTTGTACTCCCAGCTACTAGGGAGGCTGAGGTGGAAGGATCACCTGAGTCCAGAGGTCGAGGTGAACTATGATAGTGCCATTGCACTTCCAGCCTCGGCGACAGAAACCACAGTTTGGAAAAAATTTTCTTTTTAGTCCGAGGTTATGACCCCATATCAAGGGCCAAATAAATCTGGGAAATATGGGCTAAATCAAGCTCAACCTTCTCAGAGATAGACTACTAGTATAGCAGCATATCACTATCATGGAAGTTGGATTAGGTTTTTTTCCCTCCCACAATATCTGTTTGAATCTTGATGAAGGGCTTCAAGGGAGACAATCCTGGAAATATTGCCAAGTGGTGTGAATTACTTGGGGTTATCAGGTTTTTTCCCCCATTACTTAAGATAATGGAAAGCAGCTGAATCTGTGAATGAGCGCTTCAGGTCTAAAGTAAAATACCCTTCATTTTACTTTGGTAGAAAATCCGAAGAAAGGAAAAGACAACCAGGTTAGTTCTAAATGGACTGTTTTTAAATACAGGAAAATAGAAATTGGAATATTTTAAACATGTAGATTTTCACAGACTTTTAATGTATATTAAGCAAATGCTGTTTTACCCCTTTACATACTAAGTGTGAATTAATTACTATTACAGATGAGATCTTAGGCAACAAGAGATTAAATCACTTGCAGAAAGACATTTAGCTACAATAAAATTTATAAAGAACACTTTTTTTTCTTTTACTTGAAGAGACTCTCTGTTCTGCTGTTAAACAAAAGCTTAGCTAAATTTGTATATCGTAGTCCTTTTACTGCAGAGCTACAAAGTAGTAAAACCAGGATTTGAACCTACGCTAAGGCTGGCTTTGGAGCCTGGACTCTCGATTATTATACAACCCCATGTCCCTGTTCTGATGAATAGAAATCAGGACTCAATCAAGAGCACAGACAGCCCTGAGCAGAAGACAAGTTTATTAATTCTGGCTCTGACACAAAATGTTCAAGGTCGGTTACCTAATCTTTCTGGGACTCGGTTTCCTCAGGAGAAAAGTAGGATTAAATTCTACCTCTGCTACTGAACTTACGGGAGCGGGGCTAGGGGAGAGGGGGTGTAAACCAACTATGAGTGCACCTTCCCACTTCGCAGGTTTGAAGTATCTTAAACGATGCCTAATGGGTTTCACTGAAATGAGATCAGGCGAGGTGGGGGAAAGACTGAAAAGAGCACCGCGCAAACTTTACTGTTTTAGCTGCTCGATGAACACCCAAACAGGCCTCGTCCCGAGCCCGCGCCCTCGCCCAGGAAGGACTCTGCCAAGTGCACTGAACGCCATCCTTCACGTCCTGCACTCGGTGACCCACCAGGTACGTGAGCTGAGGACCAAGTTGCAGAGCCAGGAGGAGATTCCCAAGCCCGATGGCCACAGGACCGCGGCCCAAACACTAGGCTGACGCTCCAGCTCCAGGGACAACTTACGGGTAAAAACTCAGCTTCCGGTCTTTATTGTTTCTTCCCCGGCGGTTCTTGCAGCAAATCGCTGCGCAATAGCGGGGCATCGCTCGGGTGAGCCCCCGGGAGACCCGGACCAGCAAGGGGCGCAGGGCGGCCCTCCTCCCTAAGGCGGAGCCGCGGGTTCAGGCTGCCCGAGCCACTGCGCCTGCGCCAGGATCCGCCCAGCGGGGAAAGCCGCCTCAACCTTGGACTCACTTCCGCCTCTGCGGGCTTCCGCGCCACCTTCTCGGAGGTTGGGGCCGGAAGTGACGCCCAGGCTGAGCCTCAACAACAGTTTTCCACGTGCGCGTAGGGCGCCGGGGTCAGATGGGGAGGCGGCAGCCAATCGGGAAGCGTTTCGTGTAGGTCCTCTCCGGAGGTGGTGGCGCCAGGAGCAGCCGCCCGCCCGCCCGCCAGTGGGGTGTAGGCTCTGAGGGCAGTCGGAGGCGGCGGAGGAGGAACGCGAGGTCGGTGTGCGGGCTGCCGTGGGGCGCGCGCCCGCTCCAGGAGGCCGCAGAGGCCGGGGTGCGGAGCCGGGTCTGGGCAGACGAAACCGAGCCCGTCGTCGGGCTCTGCGGCGCCTCCGCTCAGTGGAGCAGCAGCAGCCGGAGGTTGCGGGTGAGGGATGAGGCCGCCGGGGTCGTGGGGAGGAGAGCTTGGAGCGTCCTCGGAATCCAGGCCTGTCTTTGTGGGCCGACTTGGCCTCGTTGTGCGCCGTGGTCGCCGTCGCGCCGCATGTTTTTGACGAGGAGAATAGGGGGATGGAGACAGTTGAATCCAGAGTAGTGCGTTTGGTGTTTGGGGTTTTGCCTCTGGCTTTCCCGGGCGTCGGACAGCTCCACCTAGGACTAGACTACCGGCTGCAGGGGAGCCCCCCCCCCCCCCACGGAGGGGCCTGGGCGGACTGGGAGTGTGCTTGTCGCCCTTGATGCTTGGGTGGTCCCGCCCAGCCGGCCGCCGGCGCTGGGGAGTAAGGCCCAGGCTGTTGGCCGGCGGGTCTGTCTTGGGGGTGAGAAATCAAGATGGTGCAAAAGTTAGTTGGCCGAAGGATTTTCAGATATTCCACTGGATCCGGTGGAATGACATTCGTTACACCAGTAAGGTGCCTCCCTGTCAGTTTCAGGTCCGCCCTTTGACTAGGGAGCGACCTGCAGTGGATGCAGCGTCCCCAGGACACGCTCCGTCTCTGCTCTTTAAACCAAGAGATTATACTTGATCCTTGGTACCCGTGACTATGAGTAACTCTCTAGCGATGCACCTGCTAATTACACTCAGAAAGGGCCACAGGAGAGGAAGGCCAGCGGTTTCCACAACCCATAGTGTCTTTTCGTCAGCCTTGTTATGTCATCATCGATTATTAAGGACTAATGACTCCTGGTGGTACAGTATTTAAAAAGCAGGGTCACCTCGATTTTAATCTTAAGTCATTCAGAACATGTTGCTAAGATCCTAAGTTAAAATTTATTTAATGGTTTAAAGATAAGAGAAATATTTTAGCTACTGAGAAGTTTGAAAGTAAGAATCTGACTTCTCTAAAGTACAAACTATCAAAGTTTATTTTTCTGGTAGCCTTAGAAATCTTAAATTGTGTTAATTAAGAGTTTTAAACAGAACTTCTGTTAAACATCTGGGCTTTTACATTTGGGGGAAAAAAGAAAAAAAACCACATTCTATTATTGTCAGCATTAGTATTGTTAGCATAAGATTCTCCGTAGTTCTTGGCTCACCTTGCTGAAATGAAAGCTGAACTGGTGATTTTTTAGGGAGGGAAGATTACTACTAATTTAGACATACTGGGATATTTACCTTGGTAATGTCCTCACCCCCTTTATCCTATGAATTCTTGAAGAATTCTTGAAAAAAATATTTGAATTTTCTACTTTTTGTAAAACAATGCTTGCATATGATGAGTCTTCAATATTAATGGTTAAAAAAATCAGATATTGAAAATTTTTTGTCTTCTTTGAGTATGCCAGAGTAGGTGGACAGACAAAGCCAAGACTTTTCTCAGTTTAGTTGGATTTTGTTTGCTCAGCAAGGTTAAGACAATTTGGAAGTTATGAAATTGTATAAATGAATAACATGTGACCAAGATACTGTATGTTTAACAGTTTGATACTGCATCACGAATACCTTGTACCCCTAGTTTCACTGGGTAAAGTTTTTTTTCTTTTTTCTTTTAGGGTATTAGAAATGGCTACTCCCCAGTCAGTTTTCATCTTTGCAATCTACATTTTAATGATAACAGAATTAATTCTGGCCTCAAAAAGCTACTATGATATCTTAGGTGTGCCAAAATCAGCATCAGAGCGCCAAATCAAGAAGGCCTTTCACAAGTTGGCCATGAAGTACCACCCTGACAAAAATAAGAGCCCTGATGCTGAAGCAAAATTCAGAGAGATTGCAGAAGGTAAATAAATGACTATCTCTGAGGTCTCATGGTATGAACTAGTAAGGAAAATGACAGCTAAGCAGTGTATATGTATTTGAAGGTTTTGTGAGATGGGAGAAGTGGGATTTACATATAAATATTGTGAGATTCTCTGAGATTTCTTAAAACAGATGCTTTGATTCCTGAATAAATTGATAAATGATATGAGATAATCTTATTAGTATACAGATCTAAAAATGTTAAAATGTATTACCTAATTCTATCATAATATCAGTTATTTCTATGAAAAAAAGAATTTTAGATACCCAAAATTCTTATCAACTAACTTATCAAACACAATATTCTACTATGCAGATTAAATAGAAAAAATAATAAGACTCTTAAAATGCCTTGTTTATTTTCTTCTTCACTTGATCTATGTTTCAAAGCCATATTTGTCTTTAAAGTTGAAACAAATTTTGGCTTATGTCTAGTTCTAAAACAGATTCCACCTTCTAAGCATTCAGTAATTATTGATGGGTGGAGGTAATTGAGTAGTGATTTAGAATTAAACATTTACTGCAACTAGTGAAGTGAAAAATCTTACTCCTGTTAATTGGTTATATTAGACTATTTAATCATTGATACAAGTAGTTTTCATACAATTAATATGAAGATTAAATAACTTTATAATTGTTGCCCACGTTTATTTATAGTGATGGTAACATTCATTTAATAAATATTTATTGGGTATTTACTAGATGTGGCATTGTGCCAATTGCTGATAATACAATAATGAACATGGCAAAGTCTCTGCATTATTTTAAAACTGATTTTAACTTAATGCTTATGTTTGTAATGCTTTGCTTTTAATTGTGATAGGACATTCTTTGAAATAACAGTCAAATTCACATATTTGAAGATATTTAAATATATGTAGTTGTGAATATTTTACCTTCAGTTACTAAAGTATTTGTGTCTCTTTCAGCATATGAAACACTCTCAGATGCTAATAGGCGAAAAGAGTATGATGCACTTGGACATAGTGCTTTTACTAATGGAAAAGGACAAAGAGGCAGTGGAAGTCCTTTTGAGCAACCATTTAACTTCAATTTTGATGACTTATTTAAAGACTTTGGCTTTTTTGGTCAAAACCAAAACACTCGGTCCAAGAAGCATTTTGAAAAACATTTCCAAACACACCAGGATGGTTCCGGTAGACAAAGGCATCATTTCCAGGAATTTTCTTTTGGAGGCGGACTATTTGATGACATGTTTGAAGATATGGAGAAAATGTTTTCTTTTAGTGGTTTTGACACCACCAATCGGCGTACAGTACAAACTGAAAATAGATTCCATGGATCTAGCAAGCACTGCAGGACTGTCACTCAACGAAGAGGAAATATGGTTACTACATACACCGACTGTTCAGGACAGTAGTTCATTCTTTTTCCATTTTTACTAAGTTCACCTAGTTGACTCTTCTTCAGTATCTTTGATGTAAAAACAATCTTCTGTGAACTTTTTTGACAAAGGCATGATTTCACTTACTTTAAACAACTTGATATAGCTATTAAATATATTTAAGCTGTTTTTGAAAAATTCCACAACATTCAACTAGTAGACAAAATGCTAATTATTAATTTTCCTGATTAGAAAAGTTTCTTAAAAAAAAACCAACAACATATAATTCTGCCTAGTCCTTTTTCTCTACCTGCCCTTGGGCTCATTAATGTGGCCAGTTTTATTACCAAGAAAAGATAGCATTTACCTTATACTTATTTAAAGATGAAACTTTAAAAGTTATTGTGGATTTAAATTGTGTGAACTTGAATGATCTTTGCAGTGAAAGCTTTATGAATTTAAAATTGCATGTTCTATAGCATCTGTAACTTGGGTTACAAAATGTACGTGAAACTATATAATTGAGTCATTCAGCAAAGGAGAACAGTATCTTGGTTAATTGCCACTGAAAGCTTTAGAAAGGGATGGTTTGACATTTACCACAGAACTGTGACTTTCTACAGTAGAATTGGGTAAAGGAAATGATTTTATTGCTCATAGTCATTTAGGCTGGAAAAAAGTTGAAAATTTATGAAATATTGCTAAGAGATTGTTACGTGTGTGGTTCCTGGCTAAAAATGATTTTGTAGTGTTGAAATCATAGCTACTTAACCATCTTTTCACATTTCTTTTTTAGTTGTTGGCACTGTAGATCTTAATATAGATTTATGTGTTGTTTTTGTGTGTGTGTGTGTGAAGTTCCTCTTCTTTGTATTCATCTTTATCTAGAGATTGACTAATACCTCATTCTGTTTGTAAAACCAGCCAGTAATTTCTGTGCAACCTTATTATGTGCAATATTTTTAAATCCTAAGAAATGTGTGCTTTTGTTTCCAAATAGACTTATTTCTTTAGTTCTGCACTTTTCCACATTATACTCCATATGAGTATTAATCCTATGGATACATATTAAAACTAGTGTCTCATACAACATTGTATGTGAATGAGAGAAATATAAATATTTACAACCTGATATTCTTCGTTGTCATTTTATTTTTAAACGTTTTATTATGCAACTCTGGAGGCATGAAGGGTATATAAGCAATGGGACATGTGCTGATCATATGCCACATTCCTAAAGTTACTTGTGACTAACCCCAAAACTCTGATAGGATCTTGGTTAATTGTAATTTGGTCATTTTTATTGCTTTCTTATCCTTTTCTCACAAATTTTGGTAGCTTGAAGGTTTTGTTAATTGTAATTTTGTTGTATTTGCTAGCAAGGAGCAAGTGTACCTGCCAGCAGTTTTTTCCTTTTTAGGCCTGGTTGAGAAAAAGCAGAGACTTTACTTAAAGCTGTATTTGTTAATCATCCCATTTGATAACTGTTAAGAAAATGCATTTATTCTGTTATACTTATGTACTTATTTCTTTTAAGTTATACCTACTAGTTTGACAATAATAACAGACTAAATGAAGTGAGGCAAAGGAAAATAAAAGTCGATAGCATGTGTCCCCTTTTTGTCCAGGTATCTTCCTGCTTTCCCTATTCTGAACATTTATTTTTATCCTCTCTTTTCTGACCCTCTTGGCTGTTTGTTTAGCATAATTTTTGCAAGGAAAAATGGACTCTGAATCATACAAACTTAAGATACAAACTAAATATCAAGAAAAATACTTAGGTAATTTATAGGTGTGTGTGTGGGGGGAGGAGTTTGATATATAAGCAAATGGAAATTAGTAATCAATATAAATGTTTTCCCAATAACTTAAATTTTTTTCTTTATGGTTTGTACAAAGGTAGAAAATGGGCCAGTTTTATTACCAAGAAGAGACTGGGTTTACCTTACACTTTATTTAAAGATTAAACTTTAAAAAGTTTATATGTTTCTGCCTTTGTACAAAGGTAGAAAATGGGAAAATAATGAAGAAATGACATAAAAGAGCTTAACTTACACTCCCTACACAAATGACCACCTAAGAAGTCGATCCATTTATTTTTTCCCATCTGGATACGATATTTTTCATATTATGACTTCTAGTCACTTTCTTGAACTGAATTCTCTCTTCAGTATTTCTGGGCTAAATAAGTCTTGAATTGGATACTACCATCATGTAATAGGCAACGGATTGTCCAAGGCAAATGAAGAATTTGTACATTCTTGGTGTAGTTATTTTAATTTTTGAAATAGTTTTTGAACATACTAGAGGAAAATGAGATCATTTCCAGACAACATAAAGAGATTGGTACCAGCAGTAAGTCTCGTGAAGTTTTTATACTCTTCATGTTAATGCTGGCACCTTCAGTTCCAGATGACAGGTTGTATATAGTCAGTCATGGTTATTTTCCTTCTCTCTAAATGCCGGTGGAATGATAGAAAATATAGGAATGAAGATATACAAGTGCTGGGAAACAGCAGCCAGAAGTTTTGAGACATCTAGGAAATGTATAAGGCAGAAGAGTGGCTTGGAAGAGAAATCAGAAAAACACAGCTAAGGTGTCCTGAAGAAACTTTAAGACATGAATTTGGGCAGGGATGGTGATGAATAGTCCGGAGTCCAGTGATGTTCTTTCATTGAAGAGCTACATTGGGAAGCTCTGCTCTTTACTCTTCACACCAGGTAATCAGTTGTTGACAGAAGTAGATTTTTCTTCAGACCAGGGACTAAGAACAACTCTTGAATTATTTTGGGGGAGACTTCCCAGTGAGGGTATTAGGGCATGAAACCAAGATAAGAGTAGAGGTGTGAAGAGGGTGCTAGTGAGAGGTGGCAGCACTCTACTCCCAGAGTAAGCCTCCTTACTTTGTCATGGTGGAACGGTAGCTTCTCTATACTGACCACACACTCACCCATGGGCACCCTTTTGGCTAAGCTTCTGCATACTGACCACATACTCACCTATGGGCACCCTGCTGGCTAACCCAGAACCATAGGTCCTATTCAAAAAGGAGGTCTAAGCCAGTCATATATAACTGTTGAGGAAACTTTTTCTGAGCAATTGGATGTAGTCCTTCATAAACACACAGGAATGTCTAAGGAATATCACATATTTAAGGAAAACTTAACAGGTAGGAAAAGAACACCAACAACCAACCCTGATAGAGGAAATGTAATTCAGGGATTGAAATAACTTAAAATTCTAGCATTACCAGTTTTTGATAGATTATCACATCAACAATCAGGCATACGCTCTTGTCTTAACCTGCTTACTTGAGGATTTCCTTTCATGATTTACATCAAGTACAACTGAAGTCAGTGGAAGATAACAGATGCGCAGTACCTATGTTCTCTACTGTGCAGGCCTAGTTTGTCCTACGAAATTTGTATTTTTCCTTCAACTCTGCTACTCAACTCCCAACTTCTTTCCAAACCTTGCCCTAATAAGGTGGAGCTGCCTAAATAATTTATCTCACAGTGTCATTTCTTGTTATTCCTTATAATACATCATAAGAGATGAGCAGGGTGGAGGGGTTGATTACATTCTGTGGAAGGAGACAAGCAATAACCATATAAATAAGTAAATTATAAGGTGATAAAATATGGGAAAAAAATGTAGCATGGGGAGGAGTATTGGGAGGACAGGCAGGTTGAGACATGTTGCAATTTTCAACAGGATTACCAGTGTAGGCCTCATTGAGAAGAATTTGTGCAGAGACTTGAAGGGAGTTATTTGTATAGGTGGAAGGAAGCTTATGTGAGAAGTTCTAGGAGCAGCAAAGAAGCCAGTGTAGCTGAACACCAGTGCAGAAACCAGAGTAGTGGGAGATGAGTTCATAAGGGTAAGAGCGCATGGGAGCGGCCCTGTATATCATGTAGTGCCTTGCCAGACTTTATAAAGGATTTGACTGTGGTCTGTGATATGGCTGAACTAGCAGACAAGTGATTTAATTTTTAAAACATTTTAAAATGACCGCCACAGGTACTGAGAATTTACTACAGATGGCAACAATGGAATTGGTAGACCAGTTTGGAGGCTATTTCAGTATTCCAGAATGAGAAATCATTGCAGCTCATACACCTCACCAGGGAGGTAGCAGTCGAAGTGGTGGGAAGTGGTTGGATTCCGGATGTTTTCTGCATAGAACTACCAGGATCTGCTAATGAATTTGGTATAGATATGAAAGACAGAGGAGAAAGGTATGACTCTAAAATTCACGTTCTGAGTAACTAGAAATGCAGACTTGTTTTTAACCAAGTTGGGGGAAGGCTGCAAGAAGAAGACACTTAGGAGGAAAAATTAAAAGTTTAGTTTAGACATATCAAATATGAGATGATAAATCGATGGGTGGAAATATGTCTGGAATTTGATAGAGTGAAAGCTGAGCTGGAAATGTACATTTAACTTTGAGGCTAGATGAAATCACTAAGGGAATGTATATAGATATAAAAAGGAGCAATCAAAGAACTGAGCCTCTGGGCACTCTAAAATTAAACACACAAGGAGTAAATGAAGACCTACAAAGGTATCTGAGAAGAACCAGCCGTCAGTTATGAGTTTTGTGTCTTGGAAGAAAGTGAACTAACTATATCAAGAAGTAGAAAGTGATCAAACTTGTAAAATACTGTTGCTAAGATCTGGTAAGATGATGACTTGATGAATGAAAACTGATTTTTTTTTGAAGCAATGTAGATATCAAAAATGGCCTTTGCAAGACCAATTTTATCAAGTTTCTGGGGTGTGCCTGATTGAAGCAGGATTAAAACAGAATGGTAGCAAGATTAAGTGCTCTTAAATTATTTGAAAAATAATTTATGGTGAAAACATTTCTGTACAAAATTTTAACGTGGGCATTTTAGTAAAGGAGCAGTTATGATTTCATCTGCATAACAACAGCCTTATTCAGAATGGTCTCATACAGGAATAAGTATGCTACAGAAAAAAAAATCATGTTCAAGTGAATTTATGAAATCTAGATTAGGATTCAAACCTTGTTAGATATGTTTATAGGTGAGTGCTATGGTCTGAATGTTTATATCACCACCCAAATTCATATGTTAAAATCCTAACCCCCAAGGTGATAAGTGTTAGGAGGTAGGGCCTTTGGGTAGTGATTAGGACATGAGTGAAAACTCTCATGAATGTGATTAGTTCCCTTATTGAAAAGTCCCAAGAGAGACCACTCATTCCTTCCACTGTGTGAGTTTAGAGTAAGATCTGTGAGGAAGGGGCCATCAGATGGCAAACCTGCTGGTGCCTTGATTTGAAGTCCTCAGTCTCCAGAACTGTGAGAAATAAATTTGTTTTTATAAACCACAGAGTCTATAGTATTTTGTTATAGGAGTCCAAATGGACCAAGAAAGTGAGTTTCTCAGAATTCTCGATATATTAATCTATATAGTGAATCTTTGGTAGAGATGCCAAGTGTGGTTTGCCAAACTTACTGAACCATGGAAACATTTTTTAAAAAGTACCCTTAATCTTATTCAAGTGTGCCACAGCAAAAGCTTGGTAAATACCTAAATAAAATGTTGTATTATAATAAAGCTTTGGAACATGTGCATGAATACATACCAAAGCAAGGATGATAGCATATTATGCTGATATTTATGTTCCAATTATTTTTAAAAGTATTTGAATTAACTATGATTGAAAAAGATCATCCTATCAGCCCATTATTATTTGCTTTAGTCTAGCCTACATTTCATCAATAAGCTTTTCTTCTTTTGATCACTGCTCTAGCCATTTGAATAACACTGCTTCTTCAGGACATTTTTACACTTACAATAGCTATCATCAAGCAAATTATGAAAGAATAATGATGTAAATGAAAACTCCTTTATTGTTATTTCAAGAAAATAAAAGCTCTCATTATTGTACTTTTAAAACGACAATATTTGAGGACAGAAGAGTCAAACTGTGACTATTATCAAGAGAAAATCATTCTTACAGTCTGCTCTGGTTTGGTTGTTTGTCCCCTTCAAACCTCATGATGAAATTTGATTTCTAGTGTTACAGATGGGGTCTAATGAGAAGTGCATAGATTAATGCCCTTTCCCAGGGGTGAGTTTTCACTCTGTTAGTTCCTATGAGAGTTGGTTGTTAAGACTACTGGCCTTTACGAAGTCAAATCTACACCTGGATTATTTCCCTTCATGTTGGCCCTGCAGACTCCTTGTATTCACTCTTTCCCCAACAACTTATGTTGCTGAGGTCTCCCACACCTCTTGCTTCCTCTCTCACCATGTAATCTCTATACATATTGGTTTTTCCTCCCTCCATGAATGGAAGCAGTCTGAGGTCCTCACCAAAACCTGACCAGATGCCAGCATGATGCTTCTTGTACTGCCTACAGAACCATTAGCTGAAGAAACCTCTTTTCTTTATAAATTACATAGCCTCAGGCATTCCTCTGTGGCAACCAAAATGAACTATTTTTTTTTTTTTTTTTTTGAGTTGGAGTCTCACTCTGTCGCCCAGACTGGAGTGCAGTGGCCGCTCTCGCCACCGCAGCCTCGACCTGCTGGGCTCTGGCGATCCTTCCGCCTCAGCCTTCCGAGTAGCCAGAATTACAGGCGTGTGCTACCACGCCCAGCTGATTTTTTGATTTATTGTAGAGATGAGGTCTCGCTGCCCAGGCGGGTCTCGAACCCGCGGGCTCAGGCAATCCACTCACCTCATCCTCCCAAAGGCGCGGGATTACAGGCTGAGCCACCGAGCCCGGCTCAAAATGAACTGTTAATAAAACACAGTCTAATCCTTTTGCAACGCTTTTATGCATATTTTTAGTGAAATATCCTTTGGCTTTGCAAAATAATTGGGTGAATAGAAATGGATCAAAATACAAATATAAGTGAATAATTAATCAGAGTCTTTCTAGAATTCACATTTTTTTTTTTACTTTTTTTTTTTTGACTTATATGCATAAGTCAAAAATTACTGATCTCATTCCTCATGTAAACTTTTATAATAAGGTTTCTGGCAAGTGTGAATGAAATGGTCTCATGTTGTGGGAGAACACAAAGGATTTACCAAAATATAAATCATCACAAAAGACTGAGAAAGGGAAGACACTGAATCTATAAAAGCAATATATAGAGTTTTTTGGGGGGAAGAGTTTCAGAGAAATGAACAGTATTTGGTGGGAAATTCAGATCAAAAGAAGTTTCC
The DNA here is from genome assembly GCF_000164805.1 of Carlito syrichta. Classification (NCBI taxonomy): domain Eukaryota; kingdom Metazoa; phylum Chordata; class Mammalia; order Primates; family Tarsiidae; genus Carlito; species Carlito syrichta. The sequence continues at coordinate 719,457 of NW_007258435.1, read as the reverse complement.
CTACAAAGTAGTAATAATTAGTTTAACAGAGTTCTGAAAAATTATACCAGGTGCTGAAGTGGAATGAAGCAATGTCTTCAAAAACCTTTGGGAAATATGCTTTTGAATTTAGAACTAAACAGGTACATTATAAATAGAGGATGAGACAAAGACATCTTGAAAATGCAAGAACACAAAGATTGCCACTCACATACTCTTTATGAAAAAAATAAACTGGCTTATTTTTTACTCTACATTACAATGCACAAGGAAAAAAACAACATAGGAAATGAGACAATGGCAGCTGAGTATATATTCTCATGAGGGAACAAAGAACGCTGGAAAGACATTGAGAGTGTACATTAGAATTTGACACTTGGAAATTTCTCTTTTGAAAAACAAGAAAAGTTTTGTTTATTTCATAGATATTATACTTCAATTTACAATTAAGTTGTTTGCATTGTCATATTATAAATGTTTTCCAATCAATCTATGAACAGAGCACAAAAGATTCAATTTTATTTGTGGGATAATTATGTAAAATGTACCTAACATATTAGAAAAATGGAGTAGGAAGGGGAAGGGGAAGGGCAAGGTGGAAGAAAAGTTTTGTGTATTAATATCTTTCATAGTAGGTAATCAGTTTCCTCTGTCTAAAGGTATAAATAAAAAACATATAATCATATTATTTAAAATTTTGATGACAACCAGAAGATCTGACAATAAACACTGGCAATAATAACTTTTAAGGAATGCAACTGGGAGTCAGGAGATTTACTTTGCTTCAACCTATAATGTTTGAATTTCAGTTTGTGAATGCATTTGTTCCACATTAGTATATTTTAAAAGAAAAATATATATACCCAGCAATACTTCTGGGAATATACCTGGAGGAATGCAAATCACTCTATAAAAAAGATACCTGCACACGTATGTTTACTGCAGCATTATTCACAATAGCAAAAACATGAAACCAACCGTACTGCCCATCAAAAGGGTACTAGATTAAAAAAAATGTGGTGCATAGACATGTTGGAATATTATACAGTCATAAGGACAAAATTATGTACTTCGCAGCAACCTGGATGAGTTTAGAGTCTATAATACTCAGTGATCTAACATAGAAACAAATAACTGAGTACCACATGTTCTCACTCATAACTGGACCCTGAACAATTATTATAGTACTATAAGAAAGGGATTGGCAGTAGTGGGAAACTGCTGGGGGAGGGGACACAATAAGGGTACCTGATCTCACACCAGGTGAAGTGGGGACCAAAGTGAGGCCCAAGCTTTACCTGTACAATGACCATTTGTATACCTAACCTTGAATTGTACCCTACATCTTTAAAATAAAAATTATTAATAAATAAATAAAACAGAAAAAAAAAGAAAAAACAAACAACCCTTCCCCCTCCTGGTATATCAGTGAGGACGCCTGCAGCTGCAGGTAACAGAAAACCCTAAATTAAATTTACCCAAGCAATAACAGGCTTATTATCTTCTCTAACAAGAAGTTCAGAGCTCAGACAACTTCAAGAGTGGTAAACCAGAAATCTGATTTTGTTTCTTTGTAGCTGTCTCAGCTCTGACCTCTCTGTTGCCTTCATCCTCAGGCTGATAAAACAAAACAAAACAAACAAACAAACAAAAAACAAAAAAGACAAAACAAAACAAAATACTTCCCCTCCCATCTTTATTGGCCAATATGTCACCTGATATTACATGTCAGTGACCAAAACAATCACTAAAAAGGGGGATATGACCACCACAGTTAGTTTAGGCCAGTCAGTACCCAGCATGGTGGGTCTGGTCTAGCCCCCCTTGAAACTCATGGTCGCTTGGAAAAGAGTGGTGTCTTAGTCTGTGTTATGCTGCTATAACAGAATATCTCAGACTGAGTCATTTAAAATAAAAAGAAATATTTTTCTTACAGACACCAGGAAGTCCAAGATCAAGGTGTTGGCATCTGGTGAGGACTGTCTTACAGTGTCATAACATGGCAGAAGGCATCATATGGGAGAGAGGGGTGAGGGGAGGAGAGAGAGAACTCATCCTTTTATAAGGAACCCATTCCCATGATAATGGAATTAATCCACTCATGAGGAGAATCCCTCATGATCTAATCACCTCTTAAAGGTCCCACCTCTCAACACTATGCATTGGGGATTAAGTTTTCAATATATGAACTTTGGGGAACACATTCAAACTATAGTAGGTGAATACCTAGGAAAAAATCATATTAGAGAGGAGTTAGGGAAACGGTGTGGGGTGGGCTGGGCTGGAAGAAAAATGTATATGCTGCAGCCAGTTGAAATTAAAACTTAAAAAAAGACCTCAGTAGTCTGAAACATTTCTACTTTCTTTATGATTTCTTCTTTACTATTAGATTATTTAGATGTTTTCAAAAGAGGATTGGGCTCTTCTCCGTATTACTGAGTGATGTCTGGGGTTTTATTTCAGTTAGGAACCAATCTCTCCTTAAATACTGTAGAATTTTGGCATTAGTAGATTTAACATGTTTGGTTTCAACTATTCAGAACAGATCTCAAAGTCCCATGATTTAATCACTTGTAATTTTTCTGAAGTATAAAATTGAATTGCCTAACTCAGTAGCCTATTATTCATTCAGGTAGTGAGTCTAGCTACCGATTCAAAAAATACATATCAAAATATCCTTGAGTGGTTTACAAATAAAGCTAGCTTTATCTTTGGGTGAAGATTAACTTTATGTAGGCATTTTAAAGGAGAATTTATTTGCTAAATGATGTTCACTACGTTAGAGATATGAGTCTCTTTAATCAAGGTCAAGGCTATACTTTTTTCCCTAAAGTTGGTTGCTATCATAGCTCATTTACCTGATCAAATCTTTTGCTGCCCATTTCTCTCCACTCTGCCTCATCCTGCCACAGGAAAACCTACATTTTCTTCATTTATTTGAATACTGACTTTGAATTTTAAACTACTGGCCTTTATGAAGTCAAATCTACACCTGGATTATTTCCCTTCATGTTGGCCCTGCAAACTCCTTGTATTCACTCTTTCCCCTAACAACTTATGTTGCTGAGGTCCCAAGGATGCCTCCTGGTAGAATCTTTTTGAGTTATGACACATTATGCAATCATCACTCACTAAATTAGCAGTTTTAATCAGTATTGCAAACACTTTCAACTATTCAATTTTAAGCCTAATTTCCTATTATTTAAATATAATTTCACATAATAATCACTTGAAGAAGCGTTACATGTCTCATTACATATGTTAGGGAAAAGTCATTAAAATAAGATTCTCTGCTGACATTTCGCAATTTAAGTTACAACTACATGTATTAATATTTAGGTAATTATTTAAAAGTGTTACAACATTTTCTTATTTTAAAGGAATTTTGCCTTAGCATTTTCTAAATGGTTATTCTGGGATAAATCTTATATTACATATTTTATAATTAGAAAGAAGAGTGTTTACTAGTGAATGCTATTAATTAATATTATTTTTTTCTGTTTATTTTAATCACTTAGGTAATACTTATTCTCTGACACATAGATCAGGAATATAGGCCTACATAGATCTGGGCATATGATATGGAGAAAAACATTTTTCTTTGTTTCTCAGGGAAGGTTATGATACATTCATCCCTGTTCCTTTCTCTGTGTAGGTATAGGTGAGTTGATGCTGCAATAACAACCTCAAGGTCTTCATGACTTAACACTATACAAGTTTATTTCTTATTAACACAAAATCTGCTTGGGTCCAGATGTCTTTCCTGGGAAAGAGGTAAGAGTCTCGCACTGTCAAATACCTTGGTCCAGACATATATACTACTTCATCCTACTTGTCAGGGGTCCGAGGGCTTAAATCACAGACACCAACACAAAGTTATAAGTAACAAAGGAGAGGTTTATTAGCCAGATTCGGCCATGGCCGGTGGCCACTTGCTGGATAATGAATTCCAAAGCAAGGGTGGTCAGCTGCAACACAGGACTGCCTTAAGTAGTTTAGCCTTACATTCTAGTGGGCTAAAGATAGAACTTGGGACGTTCCGGGGCTCTTTATTGCATTATTCTGCTAGCGTGGGAAAGCAAGCAATTTTACAGAAGCAGAAATAGCCAGTTATGCAGGTGCAGTGGATAAGGGTGTTATTAATTTTGCAACATTTTCAAGACAGTTTTCAGGAAGGGAGTGAAGTCTGTGAAGCCTGCTTCAAGGTCAAAGTCACTTCTCTGTTCTCCCCTTACACTCCCTTCTTTGTTCCATCTTACATTATGATGTATTGTAAGAGAAGAGATCTGAAAGCATAATCTGTGTAACAGAAAGGTAGAACAGAACTGGAGAACTGGTAAATGTTAGTAGTATCTACCTGAGGGAGGTACTTTGTAGGTCATAGGAAAAAAAAAAAAAAGACAGGTGATCTCCAGTTTGCAACGCTTAGTACATATATCATAATAATTGTGTGAAAGTAAATCAGGCTGCTCTAGTGAAATGTGCTTTCTATACAAGAATAGAATAGAGTCGGGAAGTTGGTGGCTGAGCCAGTCGGACTGTGCAAGTCCCCATATGAGTGAGTGTATGGAAAATTTTGTGTATGTGCTGGTGAGTGAGTGGGTATGTGAGTGGCTGACTGAGTAAGGGTTAGGAGCTAGACGCCAGGGCTCTCCTGGTGCAGCGGCTGGTGCCACAGTGGCTGGGCTTGGACCCTAGCGATTCCCTGGACGCAGAAGCCAAGTGCCATTTTCTTTTTCTTTCTTTCTTTTTTTTTTTTTAAATCAACAAACCCCCAGGGAAGAAAATGCTGAGGACTAAGTGGCGCTCGTGAGAGGGTTGCCGGGTCCCTGGTGCAACAGCTGGTGCTGCAGCTTCTCTACTTCATCCCTAGCTCTTCCCAGGTCGCAGAAGCCCAGCGCCATTGTTTTTTAAAAAATGGACAGAAGTTTCCCTTTGAAAAAGCGGCAGGGAGAAACTATCACCCCACCCTCTCCCTCACCATTGGAGCAGGAGAGAAACTGCCGGCTCCTGGCTTTGCCTCACCACTTCAGCACCTGTCAGGGGCTGTGGAGGGAGTAGAGAGGCAAGTTCCCACGGAAGGGAACAAGAGAGGCACCCCACCACCGTCTTGAAGATGGGACAGGAAAGTGCTCTGACTTACTTACCATGAAGCAACAGACCTGATCTCTGTGACTGGTGGATTGACTACTCAGGGATTGATCGTGGCCCAGAGGGAATATCCTGAGAGCACAAACTTCAGAAGGACCTGATGAGTGCTGAGTTCCAGGCACCCCACCCCCTACCCTGATCCAGCCATGGGACAAAGGATGTGACCAGAAAAGGACCAGGAAATACTCCAAAGAGATCAGTGGTGAGTCCAGGGCTGACTCAAACCCCCTCCTCCCCAGTAATCCTCTAAAAGTCAGACCCATACAGCTGGGCCATGACTGAGAGGGGCAAACTCAGGTGGAGCCTGGACATCTGTCACAATAGGAGAACTCCATTCTAGGATAGGCCTGACTGGGGCACCCCTGGTGAGAGTACATACCTGGGGAAGAGACAATCCTGTACCTCCCCACGGGAGGAGATCTCCCTGACCATATGAGAGTGGGAAGGGAGGGCTGCAGCCCCACCCACCTCTACTGCCCCTCTTACTTCCCGGCTTCATTCCCTGAGGAAAGAGTGAAAGAGGTGAGCCGGGCTCGGTGGCTCAGCCTGTAATCCCGCGCCTTTGGGAGGCTGAGGTGAGTGGACTGCCTGAGCTCGTGGGTTCGAGACCCACCTGGGCAACTTGGTGAGACCTCATCTG
>NW_007258435.1:647606-713642 GCF_000164805.1 Carlito syrichta | reverse complement strand
AGTCTGGGTGACAGAGTGAGACTCCAACTCAAAAAAAAAAAAGAAAGAAAGAAAGAGGTGGCTCTGCAGGAGAGACCTGATTAGTGGAACAATTACAGAGACTGCAACTAGAGGTCAGGTTCTTTTTTTGAGTTGGAGTCTCACTCTGTCGTACAGACTGGAGTGCAGTGGCCGCTCTCAGCCACCGCAGCCTCAGCTGCCGGGCTCCAGTGATCCTTCCGAGTAGCCGGAATTACAGGTGCGTGCTACCATGCCCGGCTGATTTTTGATTTATTGTAGAGATGAGGTCTGGCCAAGTTGTCCAGGCAGGTCTTGAACCCAGAGGCTCAGGCAATTCACTCACCTCAGTCTCCCAAGGCGTGGGATTACAGGTTGAGCCACCGAGGCTGGTTATTTTTTAATTTTTAAAAATTGACTGTTTGTTAGTTCATCTATTTAAAAAATATTTTTCCTTTGTGCATGAATGTGTATGTGAGGGTTTGATCTGCATCCCCCCTCATTTCTTTTCTTTTCTTTTTCTGTTTCTTTCTTCTATTTGTCAATTTCTATTTATGTGTGTATGTGAATGATTGAGTGTTCATCTTTTGATTTTGTTGTTGTTGTTGGTTTTTGCTCTTTTGTTCTTCTGGGTTTTTTAAAATATTCTTTTTTTTTTTTTTTAATAGTTTAAGGTGTGTGTCAATATATGTGTGAGGGTTTGACCAGAATCCTCTTTTTAACTTTTTTATTTTCCTCTGGTCTTTCTGTTTTTCTTCTCTATCCACTTTGTGTTAGGCATGTGTGTGTGTATTTAGTTTTCTTGGGGTTTTTTTGTTGTTTGTTTTGTTTTGCTTTGTTGTTATTCCAGTTTGTTTTGGGGTGTGTGTGTATGTGTTCAATTACTTTTGCATTGGTTTCTGCTTTGCATTGCCATATAGAGTGGTGGTGGGGAGTGGGCCTTAGGGAACACATACCACAGTAAGTGAACATTTTAATTTGCAAATAGTCTCTGATTCCCAGTACCCCATCCCCTACTTTATTCGAATTTCAAAAACTATAAGAGACAGCAAAGTTTCCCATCCACCATCCTATCTCAAAATAGAACAAATCCAGAGCCCGGATCAGGGAAGAATAGAGACTGAGCAAACATCAGAAAGGAAAGCATCTCCCACTGACACTGTATAACAGAACTAAAGAGAAAAACAATAGATCTATCACAAATGAGAAAAAAAACCAAAGGAAGTCCTCAGGTAATTTCAAGTGTACCAAAGACAAAATTCCTGAAAAATCAGATCTTGCTGCCCAAACAATGTAAGTAACAAATGACTGTCCCCAGAATACGACAGGGATTATGGAATGGATGGAAAGAGTGAATAAGACTCAAGAAAGACAAGATGCAACACTGAAAGAACTTGTAACAGAGATTTTGGCAATAAAAAAATTCATCCAGGAAATAAATAACAAGATGACAAGCATGGAAAGCAGAATTAGTCTAGCTGAAGAAAGAATCTCAGAACTTGAAGACCAGAACATGAAATTAACCCAATCTGTAAAAAAATATAGAAAGAAGACTCAGAAAGAAAGAACAAAGCTACAAGAGATGTGTGATTATATCAAGAGGTCGAACCTATGCCTGATAGGTATCCCAGAAGAAGAAAGGGAAATGGAGAACAACTTGGAGCAAGTATTCCAGGAGGTAATCCAAGAAAACTTTCCCAATCTCACCAGAGATGTGACCAGCCAAGCACAAGAGATACAGAGAACTCCCACAAGACCAACCCCTAGACACATAGTAATTCACCTATACAACATAGGCACAAAAGAAAAAATCCTAAAGGCAGCAAGAGAGAAAGGTTAAACTACCTACCAGGGAAAACCAGTCAGAATAGCAGCAGACCTGTTGGTAGAAACACTACAAGCCTCACTCATCAGAGAAATGCAAATCAAAACTACATTGAGATACCACCTAACCCCAGTAAGAATGGCCATCATTAATAAAACAAACAACAACAGATGCTGGCAAGTTTGCGAAGAGAAAGGAACGCTTCTACCCTGCTGATGGGAATGCAAACCTAGTACAACCTCTTTGGAAGACAGTATGGCGACTTCTGAAAGAAGTAGAAATTGACCTTCCATATGACCCAGCAATCTTCCTACTGGGAATATACCCAGAGGAACTCAAAGCATTCAACAAAAACGATACCTGCACACGCATGTTTGTTGCAGCTCTGTTCACAATAGAAAAAACATGGAACCAACCATGCTGCTTATCGAAGCTGGACTGGATAAAAAAATGTGGTACATATACACAATGGATATTATGAAGCCATAAAGAAGGACAAACATATGGACTTTGCAGCAACTTGAATGGATTTAGAGTCTATCATACTCAGTGATCTATCACAGAAACAAAGAACAGAACCCTGAATTGTACCCCACATCTTTGCAATAAAAATTTTTTTTTAAAAAAGAAACATAAATGTCTTTTCTAGTTTCTAGAGGCTGCCTGCATTCCTTAGTTAATAACCCCTTCCTCCATCTTCAAAGCCATCAATAGCAGATTGTCTTTCTCATGATGATGTCATCTCTCAGAGTCAACTCTTCTACCTCCCTCTTTCCCACTTAAAGACTTTTGTAATTACATTAGGCCCACCTGGATAACCCAAGCTAATCTCTTTATTTTGAAATCAGCTGATTAACAAGCTTAAGTCCATCTGAAACCTTAATTCTCCCTTGCCATGTAACCAAACATTCACAGGTTCTAAGGATTAGGACATGGACATGGACATCTTTGATGAATAATGATTCACCTACTGCAGGTAGGTGAATGATAGAAGCCCCACATGGCAATTGTCTTTTAAGTGCCTTCCAGCCTCTACTTAACATCAGGGCACACAGAAAAAAATGGAAATATTTTTACAGTATACTGGGGTAACTGGATAACCCTGTTAGGCCGCTGCACAGCATTTGGGAAGCTCTGCAGGCTACACTGACAACAGGATTGGTCACAGGGTTCACACTAATGCTCTTAAGGCTGAGGCACTTAGGGACATGGACTTGCATGCACTATTACCATGGAGTCACCAAGTGGGAGGGGAAGCACAGCCATTTGTTACTCAGCCACCCTGCTTCTTCCTAGTCTCAGGGGATCCTTACCTCCACCAGGGCAGCACATTTCCATCTTCTTATCTAACCGTTACCTGTCCTTGTGCTTCTGTCTTCCTCCTTCCTTCTCTGGGGCAACTCAGTGTAAGTCCTCATGACTCCTGGCACTTAATGAAGGGTCCATTCGAGTGGTAAGTGCTAGAGTTCAACTCAGATTTGCTTAAGCAAAAAGAAAACTGTTTCATAAAACTGAAGTGTTCATGGAGAGACTGACTTGAAGCATAGTGGATCCAGGGCCAACTGGCTCTGAAATGAAGCTCTTTCTCAGGTCCTGTAAAGTTGCTGTTGGCAAGATGACATTCACATGAGTCCTTCCTAATAGCATTCCCAGCTGAAACATACTTTATAAATTATCTAAACATGAAGCCCTAGAGACTTCTTTGGACCGCCTCTGTGATCAATTTGAAAATATTCTATAAGTACCGGAAAAGACAGAATTATTTTGTTTGTAGTTACCAAATAGGAAAAATTTTCAGTACACCACTTATTACGGATTGGAAGTGAAATTTCAATTGCATGTTTAAGTTACTGAGCCAATACAACCAACTCAGAGGAGCTGGGACAGGGAGGAGTCATTCTTTTAAAAGTTGTTAAAAGATAAACTCACACATTCCCATTCAGGAATGGGTGGTCTATATAAAAGAGTTAACACTTGATTTTAACTTTCTAACTCAATAAAAGTTTTTTTTGTTTTTTTTGTGTGTGTTTTTAAGTTCTCCTCTGATATTAAAAGTGAGGGGCTGTATCCTACTTTTGTAGGTATCTAAAGATATACCAGTGTTCATATATAAACTTATTTTTATCTCCCTCCAACCATAATTCTTTAAGATAGTATCTCTGACAGTTTGGACAATGGCATTTGAACAGAAAATTATTTCCTCACACTAAAATGTCTAAAAGAAAAATAATGACAAAAAAGTTACAGCAAAGTACTTGTTATCATTTGGGATTAGAAAAATACCTGATGGATGACTAAACAGTATCCCAATATCTTTGTGAGCAGATTCCATTTATTTGGTGTAATAAGACTGTGCCAATCCAGATAAACCTATTTTGTCATATTAATAGAGGACTTTTTAATGTTTCAGATAATCTAATTATGATATATGCATCTTACAAGAAATCTAATTAATTCATTCACTAAATACTTACTGAGAATCCACTTTATGCCAGTCACAGGTCTGGGACAAATAGTGAACAAAACAAATAAAATCCCTATCCTCATGCAGCCTATATTCTATCAGGAGGAAACAGATAATAACATAATAAGTTATTTTTATAGAATTTTTATAGTGTAGAAAAGAAAAAAAGTGAGATAAAGGGAGTGGGAAGGTGGGGGAGGAGAGACACAGTGTGGTATTAAGTTGGGTGGTCAGGACTGGAAGTTGAGTCAAGACTGGAAGAAGTTGAGGGGACTGGCGATATGATAGAAGAATGGTCCAAACTGAGGGAACAGCCAGCGTGAAGGCCCTAAAGGGGAAGCACACCTGGCATGTTCCTGGAAGAGTAAGAACCCTTGTCTGGCAAGAACAGAGTTAACAAAAGAAAAGAAGTAGAAGATAAAATTTGTGAAGTGAAGGAGAGAGTGAGCTGATTGTGTAGGGCCGTGTAGCCTATTATAAATGATTTATCTGTTCTGTGAATGAGAAAGGAGTAAATGGAAGGCTTTAGGCAGGAAAAGAATCTAATTTGCCTTTAAAGAGAATAATTCTCATTGTTGGCTTGGTGACAGACTATAAGGGATAAAGGATGGACATTTGCTTTTACTTAATAATCCATATGAAAGATAATGGTGGCATTAGCGTGGGAAGTGATAAGTTGTGAGATACCAAAAACATTTTGAAGGTAAGCCAGTTGAAAGGGCTATGGGTACAAATGCAAGAGCATGAAAGAAATCAAGAATCACTCCATAATTTTCACCTGACCAACTGGAAGAATGGATTTGCAATCAGCTGAGATGGAGCAGATTTCAGTTGGAATGTCAGCAGTACCATAGTGGACACGTTGAGGTTAAAGTGTACTTTAGACAGTTGGATATACGTACATGTGTTTTTTAATATATGAATCTTGGCTGGAGATACAAATTTGGAAGTGGCAGGCATACTGATGATATTAAAACTGAGATGAAAAGAGGTCATCCAGGGACATGAGTATAATCAGGAATAGAAGAGAATGGAAGGGGCTCGCGACAGCCCACAGGGAGAGTACGGAGGGTGCTTGGCCGGGGGACCCTAGGCGTAGGCGGCGGGGCCCGGCAGGGTGGCCGGTGCGGGGCCTGGGTCGGGACTCCGGGTGCTTGGCTGGGGAGCTGGGTGGGGCCGGGTTTGGGGCTGGGCATAGCCGCGTTGTGAGAGGAGCGTGGTGTGGCCAGATAGCCAGGGCGTGGCTGAACGGGGGCTGGGGCGGGGCCTGGTGGGCTGGGGATCCCGGGTCAGAGCCTTGAGAGCCAGGGCTTCGGGACATGGCAGGGGATCCGGGTCAGGCTGTCTCGAGGCGCGAAGCTGGGTCGGGCTGCGCTATTTGAGCTGGAGGGCGGGGTCTCACTGTGGCGCCCTCTGAACCTGGGTTTGCTTTAAAAGGTGAATAGGACCCTACGATGCCGCGGATAGGCCAGGGTCAACCCGAGCTCTGCAGCTGGTGGCCTTTATATCGGACCGGACTGGAAGCAGGTGCACTGGGTAGGACTGAAGCCCATCCGACCCGCGGAACTCTGCCGGAACCAAAAGATCAGTTTGGACAGGCATCTATTGCTTCTCCAATCTCCAGGCATCGGCAAGTTAAGCTTAAAATTGACAAGATTCAAGTTGACACATCAGATTTTATAGTTCCATTTTACTTTCTGACATGAATCTAGTTTTTTGTTATTTTATATTATGCTTAAAAAAAAAAAATCCTGGGGGGCGGGGGAGCGCGATGGCTCAGCCTGTAATCCCAGCACTTCAGGAGGCTGAGGCTAGAGGATTTGAGACCAACCTGGGCAGCTTGGTGAGACCTCGTTTCTACAATAAATCACAAAATATCTAGCTGGACGTGGTAGCGTGCGTCTGTAGTTCCAGCTACTTGGAAGGCCGAAGAGGAAGAACCTAAGCCCAGAAAGTCGAGGCTGCCCTGCGGTGGCCGTGAGCGTGACACTGCACTCCAGCCTGGGCGACAAGAGTAAGACTCCAACTCAAAAAAAAAAAATTAAAAAAAGTAAAAAATCCCTGACAAACCGTTTCTTAGGAAAATAGCACATGTTTATGCTAAAACATATTGTGACTGTATTGGTTTTAAATGATAATGGGTGTGTTGCTATCTAGTGATTGGAGAAAACTCACGTAAAAGGTGCAAACAGTGTAGTTTTCAATAATCCCGAGCTAGCAAACTGATGGTTAAAGTATTTGCAAGGCCTCTAGCATATCTTCATCTTTTATGCCCCCTTGTTATCACCTGCTGATGAGAATACTTTCCATCAAATCTGGACTGTCATGCTGTGGGTGATAAGAAAGCACAGATCGGCTGTTGCCACTAGACTCTGGTGTGGCCATGTGTTCTTTCAGCTATGTCTGTTGCCATGTTTCCTGACTTTGGCCCCCTCCCCTACCTTGGGGAGGTGAATCTCTCTCTCTCTCTCTAATTTACCTTTTAAATAAGCTATATTTTCTAATCTAAAAAAAAAAAGAAAGCAGAGAAGAGAATGGAAGGGATACTAGGAGAAGAGAAGGGAAGGGGAAAGAAGAGGGAAGGGGAATAGGAATAGAGTAGAAAAGGAGAAGAGGAAAAAGGAGGAGATAAGAAAGAACTAGAGGGGACAGGAGACGAGAAGGACTGGGATTGAGAAGATGAAAAGGAGAGGAGGAGGAATCAACAAAGGACACTGAGAAGGAATGACAAGTGAGGGGCTGAAAAACCGAGTTTAGCGTTCTGGGAGAGAAGTGAAGAGAGAATATCAGGGAGGAGACTGTTAAACTGTGTAAGATGAAGTTTGGGAAGCTACCAACTTATGTGTTATCTGACATTGAAAACCCCGACAAAGAAGTTTTGGTCAAGTGATGAAAATAAAAATTCTTAGGAAAAGTTTTGCTATGAAGAAGAGCACGCAGATGAGACAGCAGTAGGTTGGAGAAGTAGGGTCAAGAGAAAAATTTGTTTTAATGAGGCAAAAATATTAATAGCAACAGGTTTGTTTGCTGATGGGAATTACTGAATGGAAAGCCAACCTCCCCTACCCCAGCAAAAAATCAGTAAGAAGAGAACAATTTTTGAAGGCTCTAAGTGATGTGATCCAGAGTACGGTGAAGAGATCAGCTGTGGGTAGGACTATGGAGAGCTTAAAACGCTGCTCTCAGAGGATGTGGAGACTTGGTGAGTTCTTTTCAGATTACTTCTATTTTCTTCGAAGAAAGAAGATCACCAACTATGAATGAGTGTGAATGCAACTATCTTGCACTTTTAAAAATCTAGGTGAGGTTTATTCTAATTTCCTCAATACTGGCCTTTCATACCATAATTTTAAAATCATTTTCCAAGTGGCAGACAAACACTGAAGTTAATGAACATTCTAGGAATAAGAAAATGACTTTTAGGTTCTTGCTCACTGATATTCTCTCTTAAATCATGGGTATTCTATCTGTATGCCCAATATCCAACTTTAATGTGGAGCTTCCTAGTGTTCATAACAAAGAAAAGCAAGGTAATACTTTACACATATACTTTGTACCTTCAAGATCATACTCTCTTCAAATTATTCTTCTATTAAATTTTCTCTAGTGCCCATAGTACTTCCGTAGGAGATATTTGTCCTACCACTTGTACATGCCAAGCTCTTAGAATAAAGTTTTTAGAAGGTTGACTTGTCCCCCAAAATTTGTTCTTTATTTAGATTTTTAGAGGTACTAAAAATAAATAGGATGACATAAAAACCCAGTCACCACTCAGGAATACAAAGAGAAGAGCCCAATCCTCTTTTTAAAACATCTCAATGATCTAATGGTAAAGAAGAAGTCAGAAATCTAATCAGGAGTTTCCAAAGAATATTACACAGCATTCTTATTTGACTTAAATGGTCCTTGAAAAAAGGTTACTAGAGCATAGATTTTAGAAATGCCTCAAGCTCTATCTGCTTCTTCGTGATGTCCAATGAAAATTAGAATATTAAAGGCTGAGACAGCTTCAGATAATAAGGAAACATTTGAAAGCAGGTATTTACATATTCAACAATAAAGTTCTTATTTTCATTGAACACAAATATGACACATTTTTGGAAAGGCTGGTTTACATCTATTCTTTTTGCAAAAACAAAATATGAAAATGTAACTATAATAAAGTTATTAGAAATATTTTATTTTGATATTCTGTTGAGAAAATAAATGTGAAATACATCATTTTACTCTAGTATGTTTTATTGCCCTTACTTATTCTATTCTTTTTTTCTTTTCTTTCTTTCTTTCTTTATTATAAAAATGTGGGGTACAATTCAGGTTAGGTATGCAGATGTTGATTATGCAGGTAACCTTGTGATGAGGTATGCCCCTCCCTCCCCTAGCAGTTTCCCTAAACTGCCAATCCTACCCCCATCTCCTGACAGTTTTTCATTACTTCCAATTCCTTTCTTTTTTTTTTTTTTGAGTTGGAGTCTCACTCTGTCGCCCAGACTGGAGTGCAGTGGCCACTTCCGGCCACCGCAGCCTCGACCTGCTGGGCTCCAGCGATCCTTCCGCCTCAGCCTTCCAAGTAGCTGAAACTACAGGTGTACGCTACCATGCCCGGCTAATTTTTGATTTATTGTAGAGATGAGGTCTCGCCAAGTTGCCCAGGTGGGTCTCGAACCCGCGGGCTTAGGCAATCCACTCATCTCAGCCTCCCAAATGCGCAGATTACAGGCTGAGCCACTGAGCCTGGCCGCCAATTCCTTTCTTATAGTATTATAATTGTTCAAGGTCCACTTATGAGTGAGAACATATAGTACTCTGTTCTTTGTTTCTGTGATAGATCACCGAGTATGATCAAATCAAAATCCATCCAGTTGCTGTGAAGTTCATATGTTTGTCTTTTTTTATGGCTGCATAATATTCCATTGTGTATGTGTACCACAGTTTTTTAATCCAGTCCAGCTTCTATGGGCAACATGGTTGGTTCCATGTTTTTGCTATTATGAATAGAGCTGCAACAAACATACGTGTGCAGGTATCTTTTTTATAGAATGATTTGAGTTCCTCCAGGTATATTCCCAATAGGGGAATTCTAGGTCATGGAAGGTCAATTTCTACTTCTTTCAGAAATTGCCACACTGTCTTCCAAAGAGGTTGCCCTACTTTACATTCTTACCAGCAGCGTAGAAGCATTCCTTTCTGCATCCTGGCCAGCATCTGTTGTTGTTTGTTTTATTAATGATGGCCATTCTTACTGGGGTTAGGTGGTAGCTCAATGTGGATTTGATTTGCATTTCTCTGATGATGAGTGAGGCTGAGCACTTTTTCATGTGTCTGTTGGCTGCCTGTATATCTTCTTCTGAGAATGTCTATTCATGTCTTTTGTCCACTTTGTAATGGGGCTGTTTGTTTTTTCCTTTCAGCACGTTTGAGTTTCTTGTAGTTGCTACATGTCCGGCCTTCGTCAGATACACAGTTGACAAATATTTTTTCCCATTCTGTGGGCTGTCACCCTGCTTTCTTGATGGTTTCTTTTGCTTTGCAGAAGCTTGTTAGTTTGGTAAGATTCCACTTGTCTATCTTATTTCTTAAGGTGTGAGCAGTTAGGATTCTGAATAGGAATTGGTTGCCAGTTCCAATTTCCTTCAGGGTGTCTCCTCCTCCTCCTTTTAATGTTATCCTCAGCAACAGTAAACACTTCCTTCTGTATGGATACCTATCACTAAATTTTGTGATCTTTTTTCAGCTTGCATTCACTTTGAGCAGCATCAATTAACTACAAAGCTCATCTCTTCTCTATTCTCTCTCTCTCTCTCTTTTTTTTTTCTGAGTCAGAGTCTCACTCTGTTGCCCAGGCTGGAGTGCAGTGGCACACTCATGGCCATCGCAGCCTTGACCTACTGGGCTCAGGTGATCCTTCTGCCTCAGTCTTCCAAGTAGCTGAAACCACAGGCATGTGCCACCACACCTAGATGATTTTTTAATTTATTGTAGAGACGCGATCTCACCATTTGCTCAGGCTGGTCTTGAGCACCTGCGCTCAGGCAATTCTCTCACCTCCACCTCCCAAAGGGCTGGGATTATAGGTGTGCCGGCTTCTTCTCCTATTCTTGACCACCTCTCCTACCTCAGTGAATGTCATTAGGCCCAAACCTTCTTCACCCCTCCTCCCTCCTTCCATCCACATTTCTGAGGTCATGCTGTTATCCTGCTATCTTAAAGGGCACATGTCATCATAAAAGATTATGAATTTATCCTCTGTTAGGGTTCTAGATAGTCTTCTTACTTTCTAAACCCTGCTGTTGCAGTTTGAAACTTTTAAAAATTTTATTCTCTAACCTATACTTTACTACTATTTTTCTCCTGAATTCTAAGCACCACATTAGTAAAAAATAATAATTTATCTATCAATTGCCCAAAGCTTTTAATTAGAAGCGTGTATTGTTTCTGCCACACAATAAAAATGCAAAGACATTAAATTAATTTTTTTTTTTTTGAGTTGGAGTCTCACTCTGTCACCCAGACTGGAGTGCAGTGGCCGCTCCCGGCCACCGCAGCCTCGACCTGCTGGGCCCCGGCGATCCTTCCGCCTCAGCCTTCCAAGTAGCTGGAATTACAGGCATGCGCTACCACGCCCGGCTGATTTTTTGATTTATTGTAGAGATGAGGTCTCGCTGCCCAGGCGGGTCTCGAACCCGTGGGTTCAGGCAATCCACTCACCTCAGCCTCCCAAAGGTGCAGGATTACAGGCTGAGCCACCGAGCCCGGCTTAAATTTAATTTTTTAAAAAACTGTTTTACTTTATTTTTTGATTCACACAGTACATGTGTAGGTTTGTTACATGGATAATATTGCCTGATAGTGAGGCTTGGCCTTGTATTGAACTATCACTAAAATAGTAAACATGGTACCCAATAGGTAGTTTTTCAACTCTTGCTCCCTCTATCCCTCCCCCTTTTAAGAGTCCCCAGTGTCAGTTGTTCCTGTCTTTGTCTTTGTACCTAGTATTTAGCTCCCACTTATAAGTGAGAACATGCAGTATTTGGTTTTTTGTTTCTCTGATAATTCACTTGGGATAATGGCCTCCAGCTGCAACCATGTTGCTGCAAAGGACACGATTTTGTTCTTTTTTTATGGCTGTGTTAATCCAATTTCACTTCAAATAGAAGCGTACTACTAATTGAGGTGAAACATTTTTTTGCTGGTGGTACCTACTCACATTTTGGCTAGTCTTTTTTCTTTTCCCAGCTCTTCTGAGCAGTGATGGGAAACTGTAGACTAAACTCTCAGTTTTACATATTGACTGTGACTGGGTGGTCATTGCTGTTTTTTTCACATATCTTGAATTATTTTGCATAATAAACTACAACATAAAGAGTGACTTTGTAGTCCTTAGTGCTGCTATTTTTAAATAAAATCAGTTGGTATATATTGGTTGAATTGTAGTTTAAGAAGTAGAATTTGTTTTCATCAGAAGATTAAAAAATATATTGCCCAAGGGTGAAAGCTTTTTTCAGCTTCTTCATTTTCCCCACTATTTCTTGGAAAGAAGATAAAATCACCCTTATTCTATTCAGTGTACCGCCTGAGGGACAGATTCTTTTTTCATTCAGTTTCACTGATGCATTAGCATTTGTGACACAGCAGAAGCTGGAACATTACAAATGTCTGTAATTGTTTGCATTGCTGTAGGGAATATAATGTTGTTAATATCTATTACTGGACTAAATGAATGAATTAAGTAGCCAGAAACAAATATGATTGTCAAGCATGATTTAGTTGGCATATAGCTTTAGAACAGCTGCCAAATTTAATATGGAGGGTGGAGGAGGGCTTATAACATTCGCAAATACTGGTGTTGGACACCTCTGCTTCCCCACTAGATGGAGGCCTTGTTTTGCTTTAACGCCGTGGACAGCCTGGACGCTGCAGGATGATGTAAAAGGAATAGGGTTCTACAGATTTTTAAAATTTTCTGTTGCTGTATTTCTGTTGTTAGCTGTTGTTTGTGCTGCATGCTTGCTTTTGTCCTTTGGAGTGGGCCAAAGGTAAAGAGAGGATCAAATAACAAGGAGGGAAGAGTGGGAAGACCAGAGAGCAAATCAGGTACTTGCATAAATTCAAGAGACTGAGATGGTATTTAAGTTCCTCCTATTTTACTCATTAGCATCCCCTGCCTTGCTCTTGGGTACACAGCTGTGCGTGGCTGCCTGGGGCCTCTCTTCCCTGGATGTTCCCAATATATTTCAAAATATATTTTTGCAGTATCCTGTTTCCTGATATAGGCTTATATTTCTATTTGGGTTCATCTAATACTGTGCTAGTTGAGCAGCACTTCTGCCACTTTCACATCTGCCACCTAATTCTCACAATTCTGTGGAGCAGAGGTTATGATCCATTTCTCAGTCAGGTGGCAGTTAGCTATTCTGGGAAGGTAATATGCTAAAAATATTTTCCAAATTGACCTGCTGCAGATATTTCCACGATATTTCTGTATTGTGCTCCAATAAATTTAGAATATGTGGTGACAGACTTTTTTTTTGCATTGGCATCTCACTCTATCACCTAGGCTGGAGTACAGGGGCACGCTCACGGTCACTCCAGCATCGACCTGCTGGGCTCCAGCAATCCTTCCACCTCAGCCTTCCAAGTAGTTGGAACTACAGGCGTGTGCTACTATGCCCAGCTAATTTTTGATTTATTGTAGAGATGAGGTCTTGCCAAACTGGGCTGGTCTCGAACCCATGGGCTGAGGCAATTCACTTGTCTCTGCCTACCAAAGTGCTGGGATTACAGGCTGAGCCACCAAGCTCGGCCGACAGACATTAATTAAAAGGTCTATTGCAGGATTTCCCTGAATCTTTGACAGTGACTTCTGACTGTTAGAAGTCTCACTGTCTCACCCATCAATGGTATTTCTGCTACCTTGGACACAAAACCCTTTCTTATGTGTCTGCGATGTCTAAGGACCTTTTGATATAGAACAAGCATTCTTCTGGAAGATCAATTCTTTCCATTAAAAATGCTACTTAAAGATATCCCTAATTCAGACCAATAGAACAGGATAGAGATTCCGGAAGCAAAACCTCAATTTCTCAACCAACTCATTTTTGACAAAGCCTCCAACAACAACCGCTAGGGAAAGGAGAACCTAAAATCATAACTGATAGCTTTCAGTTGTCCTAATTCTAATGGTTATATTTATTGGAGATCATGAATATCAACACATACTTTCTTATCTAAAGGCAGAATTGTGAGATATTAATGCACAACAATGTTTTAATAAATCAAATATTCTATCTACATTGGGGCTTGTAGACATGAGGGAAATGAAGCTGTGAGTTTCCCAGTCTTCAAGGACAAGGATCTTTAAAGTTCTGCCCCAGAAATGCCAGAATCAGTCTGAACTAAGGCCTAACTACCCTCATTGATTAGCTCACTCGATGCTGGGCCCTGCTCATTGTCTCTTTTTCTCTCTTGGTAATTTTTTTTTTAAATCAAGGGGCCTTTGGCTTTTTCTGCCCTTTAATTTTGGTTGGTGCCAATGCAGTTCATAGATTTCAGTGGCTGAATCTTGAGGCAAAGGGTTAGGGTTTTGATTCCTTTATTCCTAGAAGGCCTCTGAACTAAAGCAAATTTGTTCATACCCTCCATAAACTTTCAGTACTTCCTCTTTCTGTTTTTGGCACAACCTCCATAATATAGATGTATATTATTTATTACATTTCTGCATCATTAGACAGTTCATTATTTTAAAAAAAGCCCCAAACAGGCAAAAAAAAAAAAAAAGAAAAAGAAAAGAAAACCCTTTAGTAACAGGATGCTAAATGCAACTCTTCCTGTTGTCTCAGAGGAAGGCAGAGACCTCAAAGGCTGAGAGCAATACAGTGGGTGTCAAGTACTTCCACATTCTAAAGCAAAGGGCAAGGCATGAAAAGACACTGTGAAGCCTGGCTTGTCACTATTGTTCCAGTGCCCACCTCTGGACTACAGAAGAGAAGAGAAGACCCACAGTGACGTTGACTTTATAGATACCACATTCCTACCTACCCCCATCCTACCCCTACCCTCTTGCCCAAGGTGTGTTTCAGGAAAACTGCAAGGATAGCTTTACGTGTATCTCCTAGAGTATAAGAATTACTGGAAACCTTGTTGAAAGATCTCAAGGGAGAGGTTGTGGCTACAGCTGCCCCATGGGGCTGCAGAGAAGGAAACAGAGCTGCACTGGGGATGGCTTAGTCTTCCAGATCTGGGGATCAGGAATGCATTAGTATTTTGCTAGATATAGACACTGTGAAAGGCAAGTGGGCTTGTTTCCCTTGGGGGGGATTCCCATCCTAGAGGAAGGTCTCTGAGGTCAGAGTGACCCCAACATAAGAGCAGAATGCTGGGAATTAGGGATCTGGGCAGAAAGTTGAATAGCACTTGCTGGAGGAGCCCCCAACATTAAGGAAACTACAGAGAAGAGATCCTTTGGGTGTGCATGTTTCTGATGGGAATGGTCTCTGAAGAGCCTATAAGAGTCCTCCACAGAGAGTTCTCTTTGGCCATTTGCCCAACCCAGTGGGCCCAAAGCAAGATGACAACTGTACTCAAGTGGTAAGGGCTTTTGTACCCTTTCTGCTCCTCCATTTCCTCTCCCTCTGGTCCCTACCTAACCCCAGAATGTTACAGCATGCAGAGCAAAAGGAGGAAAAGGAGTGGCCATGTTCTGTGCTACCCTGCTGTAGGATTTCTGGCCTGAGGGAGGAAGAAGAGAATAAAACTGGATAAAAAAGTAATATTTTAATATTAAATGTGTTCAGATATTTTATCACCTAAAATGCTCACAGCACTTTTAATTCCATGAGACTAACCTGAAACATTACAGGAGCTGCCCAGGATTTCCTTCTAGGGCAGAAGAACAAGCTGTGAGAGCTGAGGGGAAGTAAAAATGACCACTTAGTTTATCAGCTATCTTTTTCTATCAGCGTAGTTTCCTCCACTCTTTTTATTATATGGCTAGTTTTGCATTCAAAATGGAAAGCACTGAGATTGCAACTTAAATAAATGTTCATGGTTTCTTTCTCTCCTTTTGTCCAACTTCTCCTTCCTTGAAGCTTCCTGTGAAATACATAGTGGTGCAGAGTTGCCATCTCCCTATTACTTTGGGGTTCTCAGTAATGGAAATTAGTTCTAATTTAAGCCTTTTAATGAACTTACTAATTTGTTCATAAAATGTGTTCATAAACTTCTATAGCCATGGTCCACTCTGAAGCAATTAAAGATACATAAAATGAACATTTTTCTGGCTATTAATGGCTGAATGAAGTAGCTCGGGGCCTAGAGTGAAACTGAGGCTCCCCGATCCAGCATTAACCAGCAATCTTAATTGATAATTCTTAGCAGTTATCCTTAGCACTTGGCAAACATGAATTTAACCTCATAACACTCTGGTGAGGCAGATGTTATTATCTCTGTTTTTTACAGATGAAGAAACTATCTGAGAAAGATTAAGAAGAAAAATGGTAAAGTTCCTGCTTAAGCCTTCAGCTTTTCATAATCATGTAGTGGGGAAAATTGGGACAAATGCATTTTCTTCTTTTCTCCCCCTCCTTTCCCTAACTAAAAGGCAGCTTGGAATTTCAAGAACGTTTTTGAAACAACATTACTTTTTATTTTTCTTTTTGCCCTGGTCTTTGAAGAATTTAGAAATCAAGAAAAATCTAGCCCTGTAATTAAAATGTGAAAACAAAAGCTATTTGTAGCAGAAAAACATTCCATTAATGTGATTTCCTTGTGGCAGATTGACAAGTTCAAAGCAGTAACGCATGTTGCTATGGGCACCAGATTCTATTTGCGCTGCTGGTTCATTTTACTTAGCTGCTGAAGGAGGAGGGTAGCATTCAGCCAGGGATCACTGAGCATTGTAAGAATAGATTTGTAATTTTTATGTAATACCTTCTCTTTATAAATCTATACAGATAACAGCTGCAAACTGCTTGCAGTCACTTTAGGGGCCGAGTTTTCAGAAATCTCTCAGGAACATAGACTGCAGAAGAGGGCAAAGGGTGTGCCTTTTCTCCCTTCTCAAACATCTCATCCATAAAAAGGCTGTATTTAAATATTTGTCAAAAAGATGGAGGATAAATGAATGGTTGACTCACTATCATGAGCTAGTTGTCTGAATTAAACTTTGGGTTTGTGGGGAGTGGGTTTGAAACAGAAATTGCCATGGGGAAGGCAGGAGAAAGAGTAGCATATCAGGAGAGAGAAGGAAGCAGATATTCTGGAGTGGTTTATAATCATTCAGACACATGGACACAGAATTAAACCTGCCCTTTTACACAGGCAGAGGAGAGAGGACAAGATAAGAGTCCTAAGACCACTGGATTCAAAAACAGGAAAAGCAGTTAGGCTGATAATGTTCTGGTGTTGACCCTCATCTAACTCTCTTCTTTCATTAGTTGCTTAGAGCATCTAACGAGAAATAAGAAACGGGGAGGGGGAGAAGGAGAGGGAGGAAGACTCACCCTGTCTGGAGGGGCAGGAGTGGTTCCCTGGCACTGAACCAAAGAATGAAGTTCTGCTTCATTTGTTTTTCGTTATCAGGGCTAGGTGACTTTCGTCTTGCATTATGCATGTTCCTTCCCTGACAAATGAAGCCTCCTGCCAATGCCTTCAAATCAGGGAAGGCTTCTGCTCAGCAGCAAGCATTTCACAATTTAAAATGATGGTTCCAGAATTGCAATGGAAGTGGCAATATTTCATAGCGATTTTCTCCCTTCCTTCTCACCCCTACCCGCATGTTCAGTGTTGTCTAAGCAAATTCTGGCAGTGTCTTTTGTATCTGCATGATGCCTAAGTAAGCAAAAGGCAGGATAAAGCAAATGTCTTCCAAACCTCCATTTATCATGAACACAAATTGTAGTTTCAGCTCTTTTGCTTGATGCAAATAAGCTGACAGATGTATATCATTGGCAGCAAATCTTATAAGTGACACGGCCCTGCCTGCTGCTGAATATTATGTCTATATTTTTCCTGGGAAGGGATAAAATTGTGACGGGAAATTAATTGGAGTTAATGCTCCCTGATGTCTCTGCGGTAGTCTCCCACTGTATCCCCCAACACACACCTTTTCAGAGCTCTGGCCCCCAGAGGGCTAATGGCTTGGCTGCCCCCAGGGTTCAGGGAATCCCTTCTCAGTTTACCTATTTAGAGGCCGATTCTTTTTCTCCTTCATGCATTTCCTCTTCAACTTTTCCAACCACCAAACTGCTGCCAGTTACTCATCTTTTTCAGTTATTCTTTGGCCTTTGTAGGCAAATATTTGATGAAGATTTCTGAGCATGTGCTAATTCACAAGTATTATGAGACAAGAAAAACTGGGTATGACTCTTTAAGCATTCCCACCAAACTCCTTTGACAATAGAAAAAAGTGAATGAGTATCTCTAAGGGGGCCTAGGGACACAGGATGGCAGGCACCGGGAGGGATTGGGGAAGGAAGGCCTGAGGGAAAGGGCTTAAAAACCTGTTTTCAATTGTCTACCATTTAAATTACTTAATGCTCCAACCCTTCTAAAATTTCTAGCAAAATTCACTTTCTAGAAAGATATGCCTTGTTCATTCTGTGTTTTTGCAAACCTCCTGGTGTACTGCTGTGTAATTCTGAAGGTAGGCAGAGGTAAGCCTATAATTCAAACATAGCCTCTCCGTTTTGTATTTATCCTGTCCTATAAAAATTTTATTAGTATAAATATATATCGCAAAGGCAATATTTACTTTTGTAAACTCTTCAAATAACACAAAAGAAAGTGAAGAAAAATGTCCTCTCTCTCCAATTCCTTTCTTTTACAGGTAACCACGGGTTATTCTTTCAGACTTTAAAAAATGCATATCATTATATGGGCTAGAATTTATAATCAAATAAGTGTGTGAGTTTTAGCTTTAATCAACACCTTCAGGCTGATGAGTTAACCTTTGTCATGCCCTAATCAAGGCAGATACTCCAGGGATGGTTAGTTACTGTTGAAAGACTAATCAAAAGGCTGCCCTGTAGAACTACTGCAAGTTTTCCAGTTATTTTTCAAATTTAGTATAATGAATATTAGAAATAATTTTTGCATAGTTAAATGACTGGTTTCAAAATGTGTGAATTGCTAGAAATATATTACAAGCACCCCTGCCCATGGTGAATAGGGAACAAGAATCTAGGTAAGTCCAATCCTTTACAAGTCATATGAGATCTAAGATTCCATTCTGTTCTCTATTCAGTGAAAAGGGAGAATATAGTAGGTAGACTATTATCACATCTGCCTCTGGTGAGCCTTTAATACTAGGTCAGTTGGGGTGTCTGAAGGAATAAACCTAAAAGAAGAGATCGTGACTGTGTTTGTGCCTGTCTGCTAATAAGCCTTTGTCTTCTCAGCAGAAGTCCATCTGAAACCTGCTTTCATTATATGTCCTAGTGAAACTTTGTAGAAGAGATCATAACTATTACCTACTTCTGACCTTTAGATGCTATACTATCCATCAAAAATAACCTAAAGATCACGTACAAATTAGTTCGGGTCAGTTTCCAACACATGTATAATCATGTAAATAAATAATAAATAGATATTAAAACATGCATTCATTAAGAAAACAAATAAACATGGGATTATATGATATATACTACTTGTTCAAAACATGTTGTGGGGTAAACCTGTAATTACAGGATTTGGGGTACCTGCAGAACACGGGTAGAAGAGATTTCATAAAAGTCTCAAATTTATGAAATCTTAAATTTCTGTCACATAAGTGAATGTTTGTTCTGCTGGTGAACTGGATTATCTCTTCACAGCAATACAGGCATTTAAAAATATATGTTTATTTATATTATGACTTTAATTATAAAACACATTTATCATGGAAAGATTTGAAGAATACAGAGGAACATGAATATCATCTATAACCTCCCCATTGGGAGATAGGTTATTGACAACTTGATGTGTTTCCTTTCAATGTGAGTGTGTGTGTGTGTGTGTGTGTGTGTGTGTGTGTGTGTGTAGGCATCTTATAAATAAAATCATATTGTATCATGATTCTCTCACTTAAGATTATATAGTGTGCATTTCCCCTAGTTCATTAAAATGACTCAAAAGCATAATTTTGTGGCTGTTTAATAATTCCACCACATAGATAGCATTAAACCATTTCCTGTCATTTGACATTTAGAGATCTAGATTTTTTTTGTTTGTTTTCATATTATCATATTGTGACATATCTGAATGCTTTGCTTTCTCATTTCTGATGCTAGACTCCTGGGCATTGTTTGGGAAGCACAGTTTAAACATGAGCTATTTCAACCTGCTCTTTCATCTATCACCATTCCCAGATAAACAAACAGAAAACTTTGCAACCACATGCTCTGCCATTTGGAAATATTTGAGAGGTTTTATAGAAAAAGAAATTAAGATGTTCTAAATAAGAGTACTGTTGATGTTACAAGCTATGCTTTTACTTTTGTTTTGAGACAAAACAAAAAATAATAAAAAACAAGAAAAATAATCAATTCATTTTCTTTCTGATGACTAGTTCTATTAAGTGTGGGTTTAGGATTCCAGTCTGACTTAACCACCACTCTTGCTCCATGCTCAGAGTTCTTCTGTTCCAGCTCGTCTCTCCCAATGGATCTGTTGTGTCCTGACATTATAATGCCATCCGCTGAAGCACCATTCTTTCAATCACTGAGTTCAGATCATTTTCCCCTCCTTAATTAGTATGTTCTTGAGTGGAAATAAGCATTTAAAGGTTATATGTGAGGCCCAGCAGATGCCAATAGTATCCTCGGAGCATTCTATTCCCAAGTGCTATATAAAGCAGGGGTGAGGTAGCACTAGCCATCCTGTTTCACAGGGAAACAGAAATTCACAGCTGTTCATTGCCAGCCCTCTGGTCTCATGAGTCTGTGAAGTGACAATTTTCACGGGCTCAGAGTAGATGTTGGAAAGCTTTCTAGAGTACTCTGACCCTGGAAGCTGCTAATTAAAGTGCCACCAAGATGCTTCCAGAGACTCTGAGCTAGTTACACGTACATTTGAAAGAGCTGACCTTCCCCCTTCCTGTCTCTTGTACCCCATTGTGAGTGCTGTGGGTGGTCAGCAAATAATAACAGATAATAGCCCTCTCCTATTCTTTCATACCTCCACAGAAATGCAAATCGCTGCCTTTGGAGGGAAGCACACAGGCATATGAATTTTATATCAGCAGGGATTACCAATGAGTCATGCTTGATGTTGTAAAGTATTCAGGTAGGAAACTGAGTGTGGCAATAAGAGAATAGGGCAGGGGAGTGCCTCCTTTTTCTGAATGCTCAATTATCAAAGCACATACATCAAACACCACATACACACACACATGCCTCAATACACAAAACCAGACAATTATATAAAATATAGGCCCAAATCTCCATCGGACAGAAAACTAAACTCTTCAAAATCAAATGCTTATCTCAAGGCCAAAGAGAGTATATATGTAAGGTGGTAAGCAGTATTAATATGTGGGTGAGTGCCAGAACTCATGCAGATGAGTGTTATTTATGCCCTTAATCGTGATTTCCAGTAGGTGCCTGGCTGTCAGTGCACATGAATTAAGTACCTGTAAAATAACAGATGTCACATATCAGAAGAACAACAGGGAGTCAATAGAAGTGGCAGTGTAAATCTGATTACATTAGATACTGAGGAAAATAAGAGAAAGTACACAAAAACAGAGGAGTCTGTGGCTGTAATTTATAAAACAAATGGTCTCATTTGAATATGTTCTGTAGTAATTATGTATCCGCACTGAGTACACTAAGAGAAAAGCCATCTTGGAATAACAGCCCTATTTGGGTAATTGTGAATTTTTATAATTTTATGTTGCCTCAGCATCTATTTTGAATACAAACTTAACTTTTGCATACCAGAAACAGGGCTCAGTCACCCTTGACATGTTCACAGTTCTACACTACACCCAAATGGCTCAAGGCTGACCAGAGATAAAAATCTAGAGACATCTCTCCCCGCTAGATGGGCTGTCTGCTTTCCCACTGCATCCTTTAAGTGAATCATTTAGGCATTTGCTGGAGAACTTAAATTGTCCCACACGCTATTCTCTTATACATACTGCTAGTCTGCCTCTTTCCTTCTCTCCCTCTCTCTACCTGACTCTTCATTCTTGCCTGGCATGACCCCAGAGATGGAGGACTGTCTTCCTGACTCATTGCGTGCTCCGTCTTCGTATCTGAAAAACTTTAAACTTGTTTCCTCTCATGGTGATGTATTAGATTTGTACCTTCCATTTGAAGAACCAGCTACCCCAGGCTGGGTTTTTCCCAGAATTCTGGGGAGTGCACAGGTCAGGCTCCCAGTACTAGAGCGATGGTCAGGCAGGCATAAACTGGGCATGGGTCAGACCAGAGTCGCAAGAGTGTCTGTTAGTATAAACAGATTTCCCATGTGAGGGAACAACTGCCCCTCACCCTTGGCCATAGGTCAGTCTGCTAGGCATTAGGCTGTCTTCCAGGTAAAAGAGGTATCCCATGAAAGGTCCACCTGCAAACACCTGCATCCAGCTCCCCCTCATTTCTCATTAGGGTAGGGTTGCTGTCTGTTTTGAGACTGAACATTTCTCTTAATTTGTAAAAGAACAAAGAAAAGGGATAGCATGAGGGAGAGAATGAATGAGAGTAAAAAAAGAGAGAGCCGGGCTCGGTGGCTCAGCCTGTAATCCCGCGCCTTTGGGAGGCTGAGGTGAGTGGATTGCCTGAGCCCACGGGTTTGAGACCTGCCTGGGCAGCGAGACCTCATCTCCACAATAAATCAAAAAATCAGCCGGGCGTGGTAGCGTATGCCTATAATTCCGGCTACTCGGAAGGCCGAGGTGGAAGGATCGCCGGAGCCCAGCAGGTCGAGGCTGCGGTGGCCGGGAGCGGCCACTGCACTCCAGTGTGGGTGACAGAGTGAGATTCCAACTCAAAAAAAAAAAGGGAGAGAGAGAGAGAGACAGCCAGCCAGCCAGAGATACGTGGAAGGCATGCAGGATGCAAGAAAAAGACACAGAAAAGTCTCGGATGTAAATATTAGAAGCATCACGAATAATCTGGCAGGAGAGGATGTGCTGGGGGGCTTACAATGTAGCTCCAAATGATGGTGATGAGGACAGTACAGACAGAGAGTTTACAAAGGCTTAAGGGAGCTCAAAGATTTGAGGGAAAAAAATTAACAAAATAAGCTTCAACTGAGAAAAGTGAACACAAACACATCTGGGGGAAATAATCTTAAATAAAGATACCTGGCTGGAGAAAAAAATGTGTCAAGCCTGGACCTGGAGTGAAGGCAGAGAGTATATTCTATCTGAATTGCAAGGTATTACAACAGCTCAGAAAGATGAGAATTCCCTTTTGGGGTTTTAAGCGCAGAGGTGACTCATTATGCAACACTGCCAAAGGAATTCATGTCTCTTTACAAATAGAATGAGATCCTCATTACTTATCTGAATAAATGAACCTTGTTCACATTTTAGAATGCATTTTGGGGCATGTGTGTGAATATGCACGTGTGGCTAAGACTGTTCTAACTCTAGTCATCATTTCTAGTCAAAAAAAGTCACAGAAACTTGTGTACACCAAACTATAACTTTGTCATCTAAAGGAGCTATTAAATAATAATTGTATTTGCTATGTAGTGAGGACTGTTATAAGGGCTTTACATATTTAAGCCATTAACAACCTTCTGAAATAGGTTGCAGTTGTCCTCTCCTTCAGCAGATGAAGAAATCAAGGTGCAGAGCTTAATAACCTTCCCAAGGTCACACATTGCATAGATAGTGATTCAGGGATTCAAACCCAGGCAGACTGTCTCTGGGGTTCATGCTCTTTAGCGGTATGCTAGACTTCCTTCCTGTTTGTGGGCAGAAAAGGAAGCTAACTAGAGAATTTTCTTCAACTTGGCTGATAGACTTGCTTTCTGCAGGAGAGTGAAAGGGCAGATGAGATATCCCCAGCCTCTGCCGTTCATCTGGTCTATGTCTTCCTATTTTCTCCCAGATGTCCAGTTCCCCTCCAAATGTAAACTGTAGTCTGCAAGACACAAGGTCACATGTTATATTTTATGTTCCAGCACCTGGACATTTATTGTCTTTGGTTCCCTGAGCTGCAATGATCCTTGAGAGACATAGATATACTGAAAACTATGGAAAGCCCATATAGATCTAAGAATCACTTAGAACTTTTGTCATTTTGATTGAGAAACTAGAACTGTAGCTAATTTTAGAAGATCATTTAAAATAATTAGTGGATAATTTTTGAAAATTGCTCTGCACAAACATATATAAGTATACTATATATTACTTATAAAACATTGGTTTCTTTGGGGACACTTTTGTCTCTCCAGAATCTTGAAGTATAGATGGTTGCCCTCATTACTGTGTTCAAAGGAATCTGTAAAATTATGACCACTTCAGAATACATTTCTCACTGGGATGCTATGATTCTATTTGCTTACCCTCCCTGGCCCAAGACTCGACCATTAGGGATACTACTTTTATTAGACAACAAAAGAACCCTGCCACTTGTAGACCATGATTCAAATCCATGTGAAATGCATGATGAGTCTCTCATAACTGATCAAGCTCCCTTCTCTGCAATGGCAGCTGTGAACCTCAGAGCCAGAGTTGTGACCCAGCCTTAGTAAGGGTATCATCACCCGTTCTTATCTCAGTATCTCTCCTATCCTGATCATTTGCTCAATTCTTGGCTTACTTATTGTATTCCTGTTATGTGATGAATTTTCCCTCTCTAAGATCTATATGCTGATGTCCTAATCCCCAATACCTCAGAATATGACTGTGTTTGGAGATAGGACTCTTGGGGGATAATTACAGTTAAAAGAATATATAAAGGTATGGCACTAATTTGACAGAACTGGTGTCATTATAAGAAGAGGAAGAGACGGAGAAGTGGCCATGAAAGATCAACAAGAAGGCAGCCGTCTACAAGTCAAAGTCAGAGGCACTACCAGGCGCCATCCCCAATGGCACCTCTTCACCTCTTGCATGGGGGCCTCAGTCCAGTGATCCAGTTTAGCAACAGTCCAGAGAAATTCCCTCTAATGTGAATCTGCTGCTAGCTCCATCCACTCTGAAGGCGGTGTACCCAAACATAAGAACAACCTTCTTTGGGACTGGGAGAGTTAGAGAGTAAATGAACTAGAGGTTTGGTGCCCATTGATTCCTTTATCTCATCTAAGAATTAGCCTCTTTCCACCTTTCAAGACATTGGGATTGAATTCTCAGTTCAATAGGCCCATGTAATGAGGTCAAGAGGGTTGGGCTCAAAACTTTATCCTTGTTTTATTTCTCCTGGCTCACTCAAAGACCATCCAGAATGAGAGGCCAGAAATAAGTTGGTAAGATTAAAATGTAGCACACGGCATATCCTGAAGAAGTAATTTGTATTAAAAATTTTGTGTCTACTTTACCTGGTTTTCCCTACTATGGGCATTTTCAAATAGTCAGGTAACATACCTGATATAGGTATTCAATTATAATAATATCTAGATTTATTATTGAAGCATACATATGTTGGTGTATGTGTGCACATGTTAATCTATCATGTATCAATCTACCAACATCTATACAGGCTATAAGCATATCAGTCAGGACTCTTTAATTATAAGCAATGTAAGCTAAGTCTTGCTAACTCTAGCAAAGAGAGACTTTGTGGAGGTCTTAGAATGTATAACTTTAGAAATGTGAAGGCTTCCATACCATCACAGAATAACAGAAATCAGAGAGGCTTAGGAGTTCTTGAGGTAGTGAAAACTGTCTGACCATCTTTTACAGGCTCTTTCCCTGGAATGAATGTGTTCCAGACTTTATTTTTTTAAAAGCTATCTTTGAATCACTTCTCTCAGTATTCAAAGTCCAGGGAGAGAGAATCTCATTCCATGACTTGGTCCCAAATCTTTGGGTAAGAGAAGGTATAGTTTCACTGACACTGAATGGAGAGGTGGAGAAGTAATTCTCTTGAAAAAGAAATTGGAACAATATTAGGAAGAAGGAAGGAATCTTTGTTGGCAAAACAATAACAATGCAACAATAATGGTAGAAATGTCCACTCAATTTTAAATCCTTCTTGTTTCAGATTTGTGATCTGCCAAGGGTGGCCCCTTTCCAGTGGGTCCCAGGGTGTTTTTGGTACCCTCTATCTGATCTTGGACTCCTGGCCTCAAGTGATCCTCCCACCTCAGCCACCCAAAGTGTTAGGATTACAGGAGTAAGCCACATACCCAGCAAGTTCCCTCTATCTGAAAGAGGATGTCTACCTCTTGCTTTAGAATCTATACCACTAGTCACAGAGAGTGGTAAGCCTTTATGTATGCTCTGCCTGGAGCATAGTTTTTAAGTACTGAATTATCATCTGCCAATTTTCAGGGCATAGTGTTGGTTTCGGGGCATAATATCCTTCCAGTGTTCTCTGGAAGGTGCTGGATGCCTGCTTTGCGAGTTTAGGGAGGAAGCCTGATGGTGTGAGCCCGCCACTCTGCACTTTGCCCTGAGTCTGTGTGCCCTTAGCTGACTGCTCTCTAGCTGGACAGTCAGGCTGCTTCTAGGCTATGGGACAAGGGCTTTTAATCCTTCTTGGTGGAGATGGCCTCTTACAGCATGTCCACATCATGAAGGCTGTTACATGTTACTTGAGAAGGAAGATTCTGAGGGTTCATCGAGTATGAGAAATGTTTTTTTCTCATATTAGCTCCGAAGGGGAAGTATAGCAGTGATAAATCGTAGGTGGACAGGAGAAAGCACAAAATGAAGAGGAAGGCCACTTGGATGAGTCCGTGAGCAGCCCTGGGAAGGCAGGTCTTTAGGATGTAGGGCTTCCTCGCTTCAGTGTCAGAGAATTCATGTTCATTTTCATAGCTCATCACATCACCTCCCTTACTGAGTGCCCAGAATCTTTGTTCTCTTTTTCTCTCTCTGTCAGTTCTTTTAGAGCTGATAATAGGTAGTCTAATAAATACAAACATACACCAAGGTGCTAGCAGCCAGGTGGGCTGCCCCTCCCAAAGGAAATGTTCTTTTAAAGTGGTTAGGGCAATTCATAACACAATAGAATCAATCCTTCTGGTTTGGTTTTTAGTAACTACTGTTGTGGGGAAAATATTACTGAACAATGGGGGTCTCCACATCCTCACAAAACATAGTATATTGACCACTTCCTGATTCTGCTCATGTACAACCCGACCTTGGGGTATTTCCAAGCTATTGTGGATAGCAAAAAATGACGCGCAAAGCAAGAAAAGCCGCCAAGCTTCATTTGGCTGCACAGCAAGTTCCAAGCCTTCGGGGAAGGGCTTGTGGTAGGAGCCACTGCAGAAACCAATTCAAGGGGCATTTAGCCTTCTTAAGTCCACTTAGCCCCAGGAGAGGCCCTAAGTGCATTCTTCAACTTTTTACAATTCTACAAAGAGCCAAACCATTTAATATACACTTGGGTTTAAGAAAAAGGGGCAGAAATTCATCCAGGATAAATGATAAACTAATTGAAGGCGATGATTATGCTCTTAAGACTGTTATATCACACCATTCACATCAATTTATTCATTTTATTTAGCGAACATTTCTTTTTTTAAATATTTATTTTAGATTCAGGGAGTACACTTGCATGTTTGCTATATGGACATGTTGCACAGTGATGGATATTGGACCTCGGATGGCCCATTCCCCAGATAGTGAACATTACATCCCATAGGTAATTTCTGAACCCTAACCCCCCTTCCCATTTTCCTTTTATTTGTGTCCCCGGTGTCTACTATTTCTATCTTTAGCAAACATCTTTTGAGCACCTGCTATGTGCCAGGTGCTATGCTAGATGTTGGGGAGTCTAAATCATTAAGATATGCTTCCTCTCCTTAAAGAACTCAGAACCTAGTGGGGAGGGCAGAACCTATGGACGCTCAATAGTTATAAAATAATGTGAAGTGCATTTATTGTAGCAATAAAATGCTATCATATCACAGAGCAGGGAAAAATTAATTCTGTCTGGCTTTAGAGACACACTGGCATTTGAGCTCAGCCTTGAAGGACAAGACTGTTTCTCAGTATCTCATTAGCTTGGCATCCTGAATATAGCAAAGATTTAATAAATGTCATTGCCTAATATCTTCAGAGATAGAGGAAGCTAGAATTCTTTGAAGTTTCAGCCCATCGTTATTTTTCCATTTTCTGCCTAGATTGAGGCAGAACAATTTCACATTCGTTAATCAGACCCCTGCATGTTTCAGGCATGGCATCATTTGACCACTGGGTCATCAGTGCACCTGAGATTATCACCTGAACACTATGTGGGAGTGGAAACTTGATATATGATGAACACCAAGTTAGTTATTTAAATTCTCATTTCTCCTATTTATTTTCCATTTGAGAGTTCTATATTTTCAAGTTTTTGGCCTTGATACCTGTCTGAGGCTGTCTTGTGCTGTCAAAACAGAATACTTGAGACTAGATAATTGATAAAGAACAGAGATTTTTTTTTTTTTTTTTACTGTTCTGGAGGCTGAAGTCCAAGAACCCCACCTGGCCAGAACCTGTGGGCTGTATCATCTCATGGTGAAAAGCAGAAGGGCAAGAGACCATGAGAGAGAAAACGGGAGAACACTTGCTCTATCACAATCTCATTCCTGTGATAATGACATTAATCCACTCATGAAGGCAGAGACCTCATTAAGCTCTCTTAAAGGTTTCATCACTCAACATTGTAGCATTGGGTATTAAGTTTCCAACATGCAAACGTTGGGGGACACATTCAAACCACAGCAGCACCACCTTAATAACCCCAGTAATTCAACTAAAAGCACATTCTGATGAATGACTAAAATTTATCGCTGTGGTGACACTTAATATGGCACCAGTGAGAAATCAACTTTAGGGCTGTAAGTTTTAGTTTTTATAATAAAATTTTGATCAAACTGGGCTTTTAAAAGTTGATATTTATTCTATGAACTAGTATAGTACTTAGAAAATAAAGGTGAATAGCCTACCACAAATCCATGTAGACTGTATACCTGAATGAAAAAGAACAAATTATAACAGCCACCAGGCATTCCAAAAATATTTAAATTTGGGTGATATAGAAAAATAGATGAAATGGTTGACTGAATTTGTCAAATTTTATTTAAACTTGATACTGGGTATAAAGCCTTTGCAGTTCATGGTCAACCCTGAGTTCAGAAATAGTGAAATTCTAATTGTTTCCATAAGGGGGCAGTAGAACACCAAAAGTGTTTTTGAAATGTCAACTAATGAAAAGGCGTTAATACATTTGTGTTAAGAAAAATCCTAATCTGTTGCAAGAAAAAGGAAAATTTTTAAAAGTCTACTAAAATGTAGTAATCCTTGTGGCCTTGTTTCATTTTAATCTCAGTCTCTTTATAGTTTGTAAATTTCCTACAAATTTCACCTTCAAACCATGTATAGGGTTTAAAAAACAAAGAAAAGAAATAACAATTGTCAATGGAGGGAAATTGCACATATGTCATCCTGAATAATGTGTGAAGTCTCACGTGTTTTGGAGGTGATTGTCAATTTTTCTCAAGATGGTTGGCTGACTGGGAGTGTATATTTTTGAGGCTTCAATAGATCAGATACAGTAGTTGAGTGATATGGTTTAGCATTTAGATAAAACCTGCATTTATTTGAAAAGGCAAATACTTAATCTGTTTTTTCTGGTCTTGTTTATGGAGCCTCTTATGCAGAGAGAAAACCAGGCAAATCTTCTATTTCTTTTGAAGTCTGTCTGAAGATTCTTTTCTTTCAGGAACATACTTGATGTCATTTCACCTGATGCCTCTTCTTTAGTGTGCATCAGAATCTTCCGGAGAAGCAGTAAAAGCATAAATTGTTGGGCCCCACCCCAAGAGTTTCTGACTGTGTAGGTGTGGCGAAGGGCTGGGATACGTACTTCTAAGTTCCCAAGTGATGCTAAGGCTGCTGGTCTGTGGCCACACTTAGAGAGCCACATTTTTAGCCACTGTTTTAGTGGTTGTTTAGCAAGCAGTGTGATCAACTGCTATGTGTTCAACTACTATCACAATAAAGCCCCAAGAATGTTCCTTATTTTGTGTTAGACTGGAGTTTGGTTTGGCTAAATATTGTTTGAAACTAGGTGACTATTGACTGTAGTTCAGAACGTCTTTTTTCTTCAGAGATTCTCAGTTTGCTTTATTTATCAGAATTGACCTGAATGTCTTCTCACATTTTTGGTTACACGAGTTTCTTGGGACACTTTATGGGTATGTGTTGTTTCTTTCTAAGCACACTGTCACTTGAGGTGGGCCTGGGCCTTTGTTCCCGTGGTTTCTCTTGCTCTGACGCAGGGTTAGCACAGGGCTTGGTCTATGGCACATGTGCATTGAATTCTTAATAGCCAAAGACAAAGTAATCTCCCAGTATACATGGTATTGAGTGAGAAATTCTTTCTGGAAATACTGGTACTGATGTAAAATGAGAATCAGGGAAGAATTTGGCCTGAATAATTACACTTATATGTGTTAGTCAGCATTCTCCAGATAAGTGGAACTAATAGGATGCACATATATGTGTGGTGGGGGGGAGAGGGGACAGAGAGAGACAGAGAGAGAGAGAGAGACAGACAGAGAGAGAGAGAGAGAGAGAGAGAGAGAGAGAGAGAGAGAGAGAATTTATTATAAAGAATTGGCTTACATAATTATAGAGGCTATGTTCCCCAAGATCTGTAGTCAGCTTTAGCTGGAGACCCAGAAGAACCTATAGTATAGGTCCAGTCTGAGTCCAAAGGCCTGAGAACCAGCAGAGGTGATGATGTAAGTTCCAGTCCAAAAAATACCAAGTTCAAAACCCAAGAAGAGCTGATGTTTCAGTGTGAGTAAGAAGGCAGGACAAGACTGATGTCTCTACTCAAGCATCAGGCGATAGGAGTTCCCTCTTATTCACCTGAGGATCATTCTTTTTGTTCTATTTAGGGCTTCAACTCATTCGATGAAGGCCACACACTTTAGGGAGGGTAATCTTCTTTACTTAGCGTACCATTCAAATATTAATCTTATCAAAAACACCCTCATAGACACACCCAGAATAATGTTTGACCAAATATCTGCACACTCTATGGCTCAGTCAAGTTGACACATAAAATTAACTGTCACATTATATGCCTATAATCATTAATTAAGTGGAAATTGGTTTAGTAAATTGTTTAGTAAATTGTTTAGTAAATCGCTGTCAAGATTCACTGAAATAAGCACAATTCCTGACAAATATTCGTGCTCAATACATGCCCATTGCAGTCGTTATTATCATTAATTGGGTGTTTTTGCTTTTAGCTCTTTTTGTGACTTTGTAGCTCTCCTGCTTAATTCTGTGGCAGTGATAGCCTGTTCTAGCTTTCCTTGTGCTGGGTAAACCCTCTGTGTCTCTTCTTTACCTCCTTCCCTGGGGGCAGGGTTTCTAGGGTCAGGAGAACTTCTTTTCTGTTAGCACCCATATCATTTCTCCTCCATCAGCTCTCACCCCGTGAGGGGCCAGTGCGCAGTGGAACTGACCTGTTGGTTTTGTCATCTGAGTAAACAATATAGATCACCTCCCGAGTAATGTGGCTTTAGAAATCCAATTATTCATCATTGGTTTAACTCAAGTGACTGACTTGCTTGGCTATTGCTCTAGTCATGACTCGTTGAATTGAAGGTAAGGCTACAGAATGCCCATTGTTCCAACTCCAGCAATGAGGGCATTCGAGTTCTTTTGTTTACAGCCAAGTTTTAGGTTGAGCCATCACTTGTTTCAATTCTATGTCCTCTCTTAGGGAACACCCCTTCAGTTATTAGCTTGAAACATTTACTGTCACCTAAAAGTCAAGTATTTTTGCTGTCCTGTAGGTTAGAGGTCAGGTTTCTGGGGTCTGGAGGAGGAAAGCAATAAAGGTCAGAGCATCTATTTCCTGCTCACTCAGAACAGCTGGACAGAGTAGTTTCTCCCTCCTAAGACTTTGTAGAATATCTTTTGGCTTTGTGAAGAACTGGCAGGAAAAAGAGTGGGGTTAAATAATCAAGAAAATTGCATACACTATGAACAACAACAAAAAAGCTTCAAAGAGGGTTTTAACCTATGGAATAAGGCATAGAAGCACAGCTCTATTTTTAGATAGTAGCCTATCCTTTAAGAGGAAATAAATGAAGTGCCCAAATCTCCATTACTTTTGAATACCTTTGCTATATCACTGTAACCCATGGTTTATTTTTTTGTCTCGCAAATGAGCTGGAGACTTGGACTTACTTTAATATGAAATATACTGATTTCATCGGGTTCTATGGCATTCTCATGCTGTTAAAAAGTCTTTTCATGTTCAAATTCCACTGTGTTTTCAATGTCAGGTTTTTTTTTTCTTTCAAAAGGAAAACGGTCCCCTGTGGAAGTTTATGAAAGCTGACACATTTTCTTGTAAAATATCCTTTTGAGACCATATGGTTTATCAGTAAGCACATATATTTGGACCTTTTAAAATGAGTATTATCAAATTAATGTGAGATACTTTTAGAAAAGTGAATGCTACTGACTCAGTAGGGCAGGATGCCTGTCTCCTCTGTGGTTGTTACTCTTTATAATTCCCTGCAAAAGACGTTTTCAGATAATTAAAAAAAGGTATTTGGTCTGTGGAGCAAAAATACTTATCAAAAGAGGTTATATAACACATGCATGGCAGCCACTTGTCAAAGTTAAATATACCCATTTCTTTCCCCCAAAGCCATTAGATCTATTACCACCTAATTGCTTGGAAAATTCATTTTCTTTTTCTCAAATCACAGCCTTAATTGAGGTCTGAAAGCTCACCAAGGACCTTTTAAATCAGTAAACCTAACTTTTTAAAAATTCTTCTATAATTTAACTTTGTGGCTGAAGCCATATTTTTTTTTCTTTGAGACAGTTATGGCAGTTGGGTACTGGGAAAAAAACCTCTTACTTTGAGAAATAAGAGATCAGGGAAGCATGTCTTACTGTTGCCAATAATGCATACTGGGGCCAAGAGTTCACAGCAAAGTGAATAGATATTAATGCAAGCATATTATTTAATCGCATTGGAACCAAAAGATTTTAAGCCAACTTATGTGGGTGTTTTATCCTACATATTAGGATGAGAAACGCAAATCTATTATTCATTCTGGCTATAGGAATCTGCCCTGCGTGTGACCATCTGCAAGAGTACCATAAGTGCAACACACACAACCTTATTTTTTGTTACACAAACTCTGAAGAACTTACATCACAAGAAATGATGTTTAACTTTGGTTTATAACACATCAAAGTGCTTTCAGGCATAAGTAATGACTAGAATATCTAAATTAATGTCTGAAACAATAATTTTAGTTATATAAGTGAGAAGAAGTGTGACTTCTGGTTTTTAAAAATTTTATTGGAATTAATTATTTCTAACTTAAAAAAACTTTCCTTTGAGTCAGAGTCTTACTCTGTCACCCAGGCTGTAGTACAGTGACATGATCACAGCTCACTGCAGCCTTGATCTTTTGACCTTAGCCTCCCAAGTAGCTGGGACTATAGGCCCTGTAACTACACTTGGCTAATTTTTGTGGTTTTTTTGTAGAGATAGTGTCTTACTATGTTACCCAGGCTGGTCTTGAACTCCTGGGCTCAAGAAATTCTCCTACTTTAGCCCCCCAAAGTGCTGGGATTACAGATATGAGCCACCATGCCTGGCCACATGTGATTAAAAAAAAAATAGATGCAGCCTTTTAGGTTAGAGTAGTTTTTTCAAAGAGTCACCTTGGGAAGCTATGAAAATATGAAAAATTCTATTATTTCACAAAATGTTTTTGAACCTCCTCTATTTAAATGGCCTCAGAGTTAGTATTTGACCTACTTCCCCTTATTACTTTCAAGTTATATTTTGTTTCAGGTGGTGTTGCCCTGCTTGGGTACTTTATTTGCTGAACTTGAAGTAAATTTTTGTTTGCTCAGAAATTTACAAAGATATAGTACAAGCAGTTTCAAAATATTTTGTGTGATACCATCCTCTCTGGCTAAGTGCCTCTTCTACCACCCCAGGATAAGTTAGTTTTAAAATTGGGAAAGAGTAAGCGGGGTGATTAATATGCTTTACTCTCATTAATCTTCACCAAAGTCATATAAAGCAGGTATTATCCCTGTTATCCAGATGAGGAAACGGAATCAAAATGTTTAAGTGATTTAAGATCTCTTAGAACTGGTGTAGAATTGAGATTTATCTTGCACTAAATTTCTATTTTTTTTCCTTATACATGCTATCATCTCCATCCAAAGTGACAGCATCATTTTGGCATTACAAGTCCTACCGTGTTTGTAAAAATTCAGTTGCATTACTTTTTAATTATGTTGTTCATATACATACCTATGTAAGCTTGGGTCAGCACATCAGAGATATTTTTAACATTCTTCTAGTGATTAGGCAGTTGTAAGTGATGAGGAAAGGCGAGCAAATGCCATTTGTTCATACATAGCAAGTACTGTGATAGGAAAGTCAAATAATATCGGGCAGTGCTGAGAGGAATAATGTTTTACCTCCTAGTGTTATAAAAATTTGCCTCATTATACAAGATCAAGCAAATGAGCCAATAAGAAGAAAGCCCCATTTCTAACAAGCACAACTTAAGAGCAAATAAACCAATGAGATGTGAACCTATGATTCTACTGTATAAAAGCTTGGAAGAGATGGACCTGAAATGATTCAGGCCCCTGCTTAGGATGATAAGTTTGAGGACAAAAGAGTCCATATGCATACTTGGTCTAGGAGGTATGCATCTTGCTTGATCAGGTGATATGATTTTGAAAAGTAATAGAAATTGTAGCTATGTAACAATCCCAAAGAAGTTACCACCTTTCCAGGTATCACCAACTACATCATTCAAGAAAAAAAAAAAGCTAACATAGACATACTGCTTACCATGTGTTAGGTGGGGGCACCAACTTGTCCTGCTTTGCCTGGACCATTCCTAGTTTGAACACTGAAAGCCCTGTGTCCTGGAAGCCCCTAAGTCCTGGACAAACCAGGAAGATTGATCTTTGATGCCAGGTTCTCTCTTAACACTGTATGTTTGGTAATATATTTAATCTTCACAACAACCTGTGAGGTAGACATATTATTATGCCTAGTTACAGATGGGGAAATGCTTGCCTAGACAGATTTCAAAACTTGCCTAGGGTCTCACAGCTAGTAGGGGACAGAGTCAGGATTTGAAATCAGGCAGTCTGGTTCAGTGTCAGATGCCTCTTAGAAGACCGCTTCTGAGAGGGCTGCCCCTAAGAATGTCCTGCTTTGTAATAAAGTGAGAAAGAGGAATTGTTGGGGACAGAATGATGGCTAAAACACAATCTCACTCTCATGGTGCATACGTGCAATGTACAGGCAAGGAAAAAGGCAATCAATCACTAGGTCTGCAATGGAAGAGAAGCTCTTGTCAGAATGTCAGTAAACTATCTGGATATGTTAGAAGGTTAATAACCCAACCTAATTGGTTAGAGACAGCATAAGGCAACATGCAACAGGACTAGCCTCTTGCTTGATGTATAGGGATTGGTCAATAAAGAGAAGTGTGTCATTAGTCTTCAAAACAGGCAACTATAGGAGAATTGGCAACAATGACAATGGCTGCAGAAAGATGGAAGTGATTGTTACAGAGGAGTGTGAACTACTCAGGTCTTCCAGGGAAGCAGAGTACAGGGTGGTGAAATTTGGGGTAGAATCAATTATATTGTGATTGTCCCATGCCATGGTGGTGTTGTTCTGCAAGTCTGTGTGATCCATGGAAGCTTGGGTTAAATAAATACATACTGCTGAGAATTTCTTGGTGGGAGATTCTTAGGCCTATCTATGATAGGATGCTGATATGTTAGTATTGCCACCACCACACCAACAACCCAAACTAACAAACAACAAAAATAAAAAAACAAAGCTTGGAACTGCTTTTTTGGAGGGCAGCAACGGTGCTATGTTGTCATTCTGCATAGGCATTAGCAGGTTTCAGAGCTCTTCCCTACTTTGAAAAAGAGTAAGCACTTCTATTCACTGTAAGCCTGCTCAATAAGCAGGGAATATGACTGTTTCTTGTAAGTTTGCTCAGGACTGTCTTGGATTTAGTATTGAAAGTTCTTCATCTCAGGAAACCCCTTAGGCTGCAGCAAACTGGATAGTCAGCTGCTCTACCAGTAGGCTGATTCTGGAGCTACTCAATTTCAATTTAACAGCTTGCTACAAGCTATGTGACCTTGGGAAAATTACCTCTTTTTAGCCTTAGTTTACTGATCTGTAAAATGATCATGATTAGAGTACCTACTGTGTGTGCAGTTGTTGTGAATATTAAATAGTACTTTGCCTGTTATGTTTACAGCCTCTTGCGCATAATAAATGCTCAATTAATTTTAGCTATTATAAGGAAATAACAAAAGTTCCACAAAAGAAAAGGTTTTGCCTACATTGTTTTGCTTTGTCCAAACCTCTCTTGTGCATTAAACTAATTATGGCAATGTGCTCTAGTTGGTTTTACAGTTCACCAAAATAGCCAAGAATTTCTGGTTTTTTGGTTCCATGGTA
Source organism: Carlito syrichta (assembly GCF_000164805.1). Lineage (NCBI taxonomy): Eukaryota > Metazoa > Chordata > Mammalia > Primates > Tarsiidae > Carlito > Carlito syrichta. The sequence goes on along the minus strand of NW_007258435.1, from coordinate 677,752 downwards.
GGATTGATGATGGGTGTAACTATGGGACTTGCTTTGGTTAATGAAATAGAAGAAGTGATGTGTGTTATATCCCAGGGAAAACTTTAAAAACAGCACATGGTGCACCTTGCTCTCTTTCCCAGGAATGTCCCAGATAATAGCTGCTATTGTCTGAGAGATTCATGAAAAATGGGTCCTGAACTAAAGACAGAGAAGAGCAAAGAACAACTGACCTGTAACAGATGTGAGACATCAGTGAAAAATAGACCTTTGTCACTTTAAGCTGCTGAGGAATTCTGGGTCTGTTTGTTACTGCAGTAAAAGCTAGACTATACACCAAGGAAGTGACTAATAGTTCCTGAGCAGTGTCAGGTCATGGAGAACTGTTATCAGGCTGAAGCTGATTGATTTAACACAGTTACTTTCCAACTGATTGTAAACTTGTTTGTTTTTTGACTTTCAGTTAGGGTTTCCATTTTGATAAACAGAGAACATGGTGACTATGCATGCTTTATTGTGGTTTGATCACTGGCAGTGACATTGATCTGTAGCACGTTGTGTTTGTGCTCTATTTTGTCTTGTTTTTTTTGCTATTTCTGTGTAATGCCTTCAGTTGGACAGTCATTCACCACTCTGAATGGATATTAGACTTTCCTGGGGAGCACCTAAAAATTATCCATATCCAGGCTGTACCTCAGACTCTGGTTGTTTTGCACAAGGTCCCCTGTCATTCCAATGTGAAGTCAGGGGTTTTAGCCTAAACCAGATCATTAACTGCTTGGTGAGGAACTATGACCTGAGATTGCTGAATATCATCTTTATGTCTGTTGTAAGCAGAAGCCAGGGACACAGAGGGCAATGGGCCACAGTGAAGAGGAAGGCATGACATCACTTAGTGGAGGGCATTGTGCCACAATTCTAAGTGGTATTAGACAACCCACAACAAGCGCTCAGTGGGGTCTGACATCATCTTTTGATTCAGGGCTGCAGGTGTCAAATAAATTATGGTAGAATTGAGCATGCTTCAAGTGTCCACATCATCAAGAAGGCATAGTCTTCTTAAGAAAGAAGGGATCCCTTTTCGGTAGGCATATGAAGGGAAGTTCTCCACTTTTGTGAAAGGGTAATAACAATCTACAAGCACTGTGGACACAACCCACTCTGGGAGGTGATGTCTAGTCTCCTACTGTTTCTTTGGCCTCACTTACAGTTGAGTTTGGCTCTCTTACTCTGGGGTCAACTATTCATTGTCTTTTTATACTCCTTCCTCCAACTGATGTGCATACACTTGTACAGGCTCCCGGATTTTATTTCTGTCTCTGTCCTCATTTGTGCTAATGAATGTCCTTCTGTGGTTTGGATCTTCTGATCCTGAATTTCAGTGGTCATGTAGAGCCAGTGTTTGTTGAGTCTGGGGAGCACCAGCCAATTTCTTATCTGTGTTGCTTTGCCCACCTGGAATGTTTCTATTTTCTGCTCAGCCTGCCAGCTCATACCCACCTCGGCTCAGTGGAGGCTGAATGAACGCAAGATCCCCTGCTTTTTGCAGCTTTTGTTGGCCTCCTTGTCCTTTGATACCTATAAACTGATTGAGAGCTGCCTTATTCCAGGAGGAACCCTTTGCCTCTGTCTGGCTCCCTACCTCTCCCCCCTTCTCTGATTTTAAATAGATCATAGGCAGAAGTTAATTGAAGATTAAAGTTTACAGTTAAGCAGGCAGGTTGTAGCACAATATCCATATAATCTAAAGTAACTGGGGCTCTCTCAGGGTCATTGAAATGTACAAAGGTATTCTTCCAATGCATTTTTAAAACCTAGATAAATTGTGTGTCATATAAAATGCATTATAAAAGGTTCCAATTGAGTCATTGGATTAAATGAACCTTTCAACACCTTCCAGAGGAAAAGAGATGATATTTGGTATGATAGAACAGTCAATGCTTGGCTTCACACTTACATGGTGCAGCAATCTTCCTGGAAGACTTTACTTAAAAAGAGAAATAAAAGGAAATAAACCAGTGAACCCATGACTCTGCATTAGATATCAGGTATTTTTTTTAAAAAAAATTAAGACTATTAAGATATTCCAAGGAAGAAAAATGATATGTAAAGCTTCTACCTTCCTTAGACCTATTACTAAGAGGATATCTAATTTACCCCTCCCCCATCCAACGTTACCTTCTGCCCAGTAAATGATTGATTACTCATATGCTAAAAGCAGTCTGGATTTCTCCCTCTCTTCCGTTAAATAGTAAGTATGGCATTTTGCTAATGTGACAATTAAGAGGAAGCAGGAAGCCAGTGTCAGACCAGTGCACTAATACAGAAAAATAAGAATTGATGCAATCAACATATTGAAAAGGGTTTTATTTTCTTTATTCTATACCTCTGTTTTAGAAAACTACTTAAAAGATTCTATTAATTTAAAATGCATTGAGTTAGGTTCATATTTGAAGAGGAGTATAAAGTCATCCTTAGGGATACTTCATTTTAATTAAATAACATTGTCTTGTTACCTTTATGGAGAATAGTGAAGGAGAAAAATTTTCTGACCTTTCATTGCCTAAATTCCACAGTTCACCTCTCGCATGCCTTTTCTCCCCACATGTCTCTTGTAGACTCTCTCAGCCTTCCCACCGATTTGTCTGTGAAGTCCTCAGTTTGCTTTCCAATTTAAAGGCAATATTTTGTTCAGGTATTCTTATCTGCTTGCTCCTTATTTGTATTTCTATACCATGATTATTTTTCTTAAAATCTAAAATGTCTAAGAATAGGGGCCTCGCTACTGCTAAAATTATGCTCTTGCTTGTTACGCTTTTGCATGTCTATACCCTGATTATTTTCTTTTAGAATTTAAACCATCTCAAGGTAGGTGACTTACTTCTGCTATAATGATGTTCTTAGATGGTGACAACGATAAGCTAAAATAAGGGAGAAATCAAATTTGTATATGTTAACATTGTTACCAGAAACACTAAAACCCTTGGATAAACTTTATATTATAATTTGTACCAGAGGTTCTTGAAAATAAGACCATAGGCACATAGGTATTATCAAGCTTTTTTCCCTTTTTTTTTTGCTTGGAGCCCTCCATTCAAATTTTTATTGAGCAATTCACTACCTTGTGCCTTATAGTAACTTTAGCTCCCAGGCTGTCTTTCATTCTGATCTCACTTTCACAGGGTCCTAGATTTTGCAGGTCCTGAGGGGAGAGGAGGGGATAGGAGGAGAGAGGAGAGGAGGAAATGAGCTGAGATTGTGGCATGAGGATAGGTGCCCCAGCAGAGGGGGTGGCCCTGTAGCTGAGAGTGGCAGGATAAACCCTCTGAGCCAGGACCAGTTGCCTCAGTGAGCGGTAAGATGGGCTTAAATCAGATCACAGGGCCTTAATGAAACTGAAAGAGGAGAGGCCATGAATTCCACTGGCTGCCAAATTTAACAGCAGATGCCAGCAGAATGCCCAGGAACAGGCCCAGCGGCACTTCCTTGATTGCCAGTCCAGAGAGAAGCATAAGGATGGAGAATGTAAATCCCAGACCTCCTCTCCCTCACCAGGAGGATGCGGAAAACATCTTCACATACCCAGATGTCCTCTTGGGGAAGAGAAGGGCGAGGGCATCTTGAAGACTAGACACTTATCCAAAAAACACTGAATTCTCTAGAGAGAATTAGATTAACTTATAAAAGAGGAATAAACTCAGTTTTTATCACCACTCTCAGCAGGTGGGTGCTAATGAGGAAGATTAGATTACTTACAGACAAAATAAAGAAGCTGCCTCTTTTCTGCACATTTGTGTGAAGCGAGAAAAAATTTGGGAAACTCTGCTGCATATGGGCATGTGTGCATAGAAAGCATAGATGGGGGAGGGCTTAACTCAAAGCCCAGAGATAAAGTAGAGACATAGAAGGATAAATTTAGAACTGGTACTTGGTTCTGGCAAGTAATGAACGGCAGTTCTCACCCCCAGCTTGCTCTCATTACACATGAACACTGCCATCTAGTAGACAAAATAGGAGGAAATAGGATATCTAGAAATATAAACAACACACAAAAGGTGTACAGTAAAGTTATTATTATTATTTAATAATAACAATAATTATTATTTTTGGTACCCTAGATGGGACATGAACCCACAATCCCTGGCTTAGGAAGCCAATCTTATTATTTTTATTTTAAAGATGTGGGGTACAATTCAGGGTTAGGTACACAAGTGGTCATCATATAGGTAAAGTTTGGGTATCCTTATTGATGTTATGTGACCCCTTGTCCCCGGTAGTGTCCCACTACTGTCAATCCCTTTCTTACAGTATTAGGATGAACGTTTAGGGTCTGCTTATGAGTAAGTGCATGTAGTACTCAGATTTTCTGTGATAAATCACTGGATATTTTATAGACTCTAAATCCATCCAAGTTGCTGCAAAGTCCATAATTTTGTTTTTCTTTATGGCTGTGTAATATTCCATCGTGTATATATACCCTGATTATTTTCTTTTAGAATTTAAATGATCTCAAGGTAGGAATAAACTCAATTTTTATCACCACTCTCAGCAGGTGGGTGCTAATGAGGAAGATTAGATAAACTCTCTGAGCCAGGACCAGCTGCCTCAGTGAGCAGTAAGATGGGCTTAAATCAGATCACAGGGCCTTAATGAAACTGAAAGAGGAGAGGCCATGAATTCCACCAGCTGCCAGCTGGTGACATTTCTTTATCCAGTCCAGTTTTGATGGGCAGCATAGTTGGTTCTATGATTTTGCTACTGTGAATAATGCTGCAATAAACGTGTGTGCAGGTGTCTTTTTCACAGAGTGATTTGAGTTCTTCTGGGTATATTCCCAGAAGGGGGATTGCTGGGTTGTATGGAAGGCCAATTTTTAGATCTTTTAGGAATCGCCACACGGTTTTCCATAGAGGCTGTACTAGTTTACACTCCCACCAACAATGTAGAAGCATTCCCTTTTCCCGGCATCCTCACCAGCATCTGCTGTTTTTTGAGTTATTGATGATGACCATTCTTATTGAATTTAGGTGGTAGTTCAGTGGCTTTTAATTTGCATTTCTTTGATGATTAGTGAGGCTGAGCATTTTTTCATTTATCTATTGCTGCTTGTATGTCTTCTGAAAAGTGTCTGTTCATATCTTTTGCCACTTTTTATTAGGGTTGTTTGTTTTTTTCCTTTGGGCACATTTGATTTCCTTGTAGATTCTAGATGTTAGGGCTTTGTCAGATTTACAGTTGGCAAATATTTTTTTCTCATTCTGTGGACCGTCTTTTGATGGCTTATTTTGCTTTGCAAAAGCTTTTCAGTTTGATGAGGTCCCTCTTGTCTATCTCATGCTTTATGGCATTCAATAATAAAAAACAGTCTGATATTGGTACAAGAACAGGCATATATACCAATGGAACAGGATAGAGATTCCAGAAGCAAAACCTCGATTTCTCAACCAACTCATCTTCGACAAAGCCTCCACCAGCAACCACTGGGGAGAGGAGAACCTATTCAGCAAATGGTGCTGAGAAAACAGGCTGACCACATGCAGGAGATTGAAACAGGACCCCTACCTACACAAAAATCAACTCTAGATGGATCAAAGACCTAAATGCTAAAAACTCAAACGATAAGAACCCCAGAGAAAATGTAGGAAATACCCTTACAGGAATTGTAATAGGCAGCCAACTCCTGATCAATTCTCCAAAAGTGAAAACTTAATATTAACATTATTTTGAGATACATAAAAACTCTATTGAAGAAGTGATCCCTGAGATGTACCTGAAAGATGAGTACAAGAACTTAGAAGCAGGGGAATATAAATCATGCACAGGGAGAAATGAAATGTCTAGTTTGCCCCGGGTGTAGAAGACATGGAAGGAAGGAGTCAGGGAGTGGGACTGAAAAGGCAGAGTCGGGTCATGCTGGGAAGGCAGGACAAAGAGTCTCTACTTTATTCTATAAGATATTGGGATTCGCAAGCAGATTTTGTTCACCTCACTCTTCTGTGGAAACTCCTCCATGACTCTTAGACAAAGCTTCACATCCTACAAAGGATTTAAGAACATGTCCTACCATGCGGTCCATGGGAAAAAGAGATTCCAGTTCATATAACTTTGGAAAATACCCTCCATCAAATTCTCCTTCATGAAATTCTTGGAGATTCACAACACACATTTGCCTATGCAAAGCTCTAAGTAGCCCTGCAGTAAGGAAACCTATTTGTCATTGTTCATTTCATTTATGCCAGAATTTCCTGGATCGATGAATTATGGAATACCTTTAAAAAAATTAACCCTTATTAACATCTCCTTAAAATAGTCTTCCTCTTTGACTTAAAACTCTTGGAATACATGCATGAGATTTGGAATTCTTCATGATCTGGTCTTCTTTGTGAAATGAACTTCTTCTCCTTGAATATTTTCTGAGCTGCTGTGTTCCTCAAGGCTCACCTGTAACTTCTTCTTCAGAAACTACCCTGTTTGCTGACCAGGAAAGAATTTGTTTTTGGTTTTTTTTTCCTCTCTCTCTCATATGAACCTTTTATAGTAGATATTTATGATGAGTGGTTTTCTCTATTTTTCTTTCAGTGCTTTGAGGGTAGAATATATCTTATTAATTTCTATATTTCTATATCTAAGACAGTTTCTAGCACACAGCAAGGATTCAGTTTATGATAAATTTGTTAAGTAAGTGAATGATTTGTGGAGTCCCAGGTTCTACAAATAACTATGATAGAATATATGAGATGGATTTGAGGAGGGAATACAGTGAAGTCAAGGGGACTTATGGGAACCTACTGCAGTTATGAGAGAGAATTTAGACCTGTACTGGAGAAGCAGCAGTAGTGATAAAAAAAGAGGGGGGGGGCTAAGATTTACTGAATTTTTTTAAAATGCCAGGCACTAGATAAGTTCCTGTACATCTTATCTTAGTCTCACAAACAACCTGTACTGGGCAGGTCATGTAAGGGAGTGTTCAGTTACGTTACTCCATTCTGAGAAATGTCAGAGTGTGGGCCTTGTGTATAGTTTTCTTTAATAAGTTCTGTATGCAGATGTAACCATGCTTTGTCCCGTGTGATCTGACCACTTTAGCCATGCTTGAGTATGACAGGGTGAACATCATTCCCTAAGGCAATCATCCACAGGCTCGCCAGTGGTTTACCCTCATAGGTTCTGCCCTAAAGAGAGTTCTGTTGCGAGTAGTAATTAGAGCTGACCCTGTCTCTTAGGCAGTGAAACACACATAAAAGGATGCAGCCAGGGGGATGACTCACACTTATAATCTCAGCATTTTTGGAGGCCGAAGCAGAAGGATCACTTGAGGCTAGGAGTTCAAGACTATCCTGGGCAACATAGTGAGATACTATCTCTAGGAAAATTTTTAAATAAATGCAGGTGTGGTGGCACATACCTGTAGTCATAGCTACTCAAAAGGCTGAGAGGAAGGATCACTTGAGCCCATATATGACGACAGAATGAGAACCTGTATCAGAAGAGAGATAGAAAGAGGGAGAGACGAGCATAGTGGGTAGTGGAACATAAAAATAGAACATAAATATACACAGAAAAAGCAATAGAAGGAATACAATAAAAGTAGGAAGTTAGCAGGAGTCATAGAATTAAGAGTAGAGAGAGACCGGGGCTCAGTGGCTCAGCCTGTAATCCCAACACTTTGGGAGGCTGAGGCGAGTGGATTGCCTGAGTCTGCAGGCTTGAGATAAGCCTGGGAAACTTGGTGAGACATGTTTCCACAATAAAATTAGCCAGGCATAGTATTGTGTGCCTGTAGTTCTGGCTACTTGGAAGGATGAGGCGGAAGGATCGCGGGAGCCCAGCAGGTCAGCGCTAGGATGGCTGAGAGTGTGCCACTGCATACCAACCTGGGTGACAGAATAAGACTCCAACTCAAAACAAAAAAGAAAAGAAAGAAAGAAAGAAGCTGGTGAAAAAAAGAAGGAGAGAGAGAGAGAGAGAGAGAGAGAGAGAGAGAGAGAGAGAAAGAGAGACTCATCATCTTGGCAGAACTGCTAGTGTAGGGAGAAATGAACTCTCTTTTTTGAATGCATGAGTTTGAGTCCTGATGGGCCATCAGAGCAACACCTGCCTGTTTTGAATAATGATCAACAACATTCTGTTTATCTGGGTGGTGACTGAGAGAGTTCCTTTTCTTCCTGTTAATTTTTTTAAATTGTAAATTGATAATTGTATAAATTTATGGGGTACAAGTGATATTATGATGTGCTAGTACAATGTAGAATAATTAAATCAAGCTAGTTAATATCCATGACCTCAAACAATTAACATTTTTTGTATTGAGAACATTTGAAATTTACTTTCAGCAATTTCGACATGCACAGTAGTCTATTATTAATTATATTTTCTAGCACTGTGCAATAGAACTAAAAAACATCATATTCTTCTTATCTCAGATTTTGCACCCTTTGACCATCATCTCCCCATTTCTCCCATCTCCTCACCTCTGTAACCACCATTCTACTCTCTGTTTCTATGAGTTCAATTGTTTTCCATTCCATAGAAGTGAGGACATGCAGTATTTGTCTTTCTGTGTCTGGATGATTTCACTTAGCATAATGTCCTACAATTCCATCTATGTAGTTGCAAATGACAGAATTTCCTTCCTTTTGAAGACTGAATATTATTCCACTGTGTATGTATTTTCTTTACTCATTTACCCACTGATGGTCTCCCAGGTTGATTCAATAACTTGACTATTTATCAACAGTGATGCAGTGAACTTGGGATTGCAGACATCTCTTTGACAAACTAATTTAAAATCTTTTGGGTAAATATTTTGCAGTGGAATTACTAGATCATATGATAGTTCTATTGTTAGTTTTTTGAGAAACCTCCATGTTGTTTTCCATAATGGCTGTACTAATTTACATTCCTACAAACAGTGTACAGTGTTCCCTTTTCTTCACATCCTTGTCAACACTTATTATCTTTTGTCTTTTTGATAATAGTCATTGTGGCCGGCATGAGATGGTATCTTATTGTAGTTTTTTTTTTTTTTTGAGTTGGAGTCTCACTCTGTCGCCCAGACTGGAGTGCAGTGGCCGCTCCCGGTCACCGCAGCCTTGACCTGCTGGGCTCCGGCGATCCTTCTGCCTCAGCCTTCCGTGTAGCTGGAATTACAGGCATGTGCTACCACGCCTGGCTGATTTTTTGATTTATCGTAGAGATGAGGTCTTGCTGCCCAGGTGGGTCTCGAACCCGTGGGCTCAGGCAATCCACTCACCTCAGCCTCCCAAAGGCACGGGATTACAGGCTGAGCCACCGAGCCCAGCTTATTGTAGTTTTAATTGTATTTTCCTATTGATTAGCAGTGTTGAACATTTTTTTTCACATTCCTGTTGTTCATTTGTATGTCTTCTATTGAAAAAATCTATTCAGGTTACTTGTTCATTTTTATTTTTATTTTATTTTCTAGAAAGGATAATAATTCTGAAGATATGTAAATATATATCAGCTTTCATTTACTAGAGACCCTGTTCATTTTTTAATTGAGGTTCTTTGTTTTCAGGTTATTGAGTTTTTTAGTCTCCTTTTATATTTTGGATATTAACCCATTATTGATTTATGGTTTGCAAATATTTTTTTTCCCCAATCTGCAGGTTGTCTCTGCACACTGCTAATTGTTTCCTTTGCTGTACAGAGGCTTCTTATATTTTATCTCCTATATAATATCTTTATATCTCTGAGATAACTGGAAATGTATTCCTCTGCCTTGAACCTGGAAGAGGCTAGCACAGCATTGTTATACTAATTTTTACAGCAGGGACACCAAATCTCTGAGAGACTAGATATTTTACTCAAGTTTATAGAAATAGGAAGTCCTGAAGACTGAAGCAGAAGCCATATTTGTGTGACTCACAGCCAATTTTATATCTAATTCAATATAAAGCTTCCACCAGCAGGGAAGCAGAGAATGAACTCAAGAAACACTGAAGAATTAGCCTCCATGGTGCTTGGTGACCTAGTAACTGTTTCATTTGCATATTATTAAACAAAAGGTCTTAGAATTATTTTTTTCTGTTCCTATGTTTTATTTAACCCCCATTTGCACTGTAGAAAGATGACACAGAATCAGAGATTCAAGAGCTGTGATGCTATTGAATCCTGTTCTTTTAAAAAATTACTGAAACATATGTGAATTTTCTTGAGTATAACAACAGAGATTTCTCAGATATAAAAACTCTTGATTTTTGGTACTTATAGAAAGAGAAAGCTTTTCTGCTGCCCAGGAGTCTAGCAGGAGAAAGAGGCATAGTACCTAGCTCCACAAAATTCACAAAAACATCCCTTGCTCTTCACATCTGCAACACCACATTCCTGTTGACAAACCTTGGCCTAGCCCTTCCTCTGTCTTCACTTACTCTTTCTCTGAGGGGACCTTCATGCAAGTTTTATTAATTCAGTTGCCAGAAATTTAAAGACAGATGAATGAGACACAAGGTGGTCTGAAGTTTATTAGTTATAGGTATATAAGAAGAATTTTTGTTTTGACAAGTCATGGTATAAAGAAGGCTGGGGTGAACATTGTACTTTCTGTAAGTAGCACTGTGTGTGAGAAAACGTGGATGTATTTAGTGTCTGTTCTCCATGGAGTTAGGAAACAGGCCTTTCTTTTTTTTTTTTTTTTTGAGTTGGAGTCTCACTCTGTCGCCCAGACTGGAGTGCAGTGGCCGCTCCCGGCCACCGCAGCCTCGACCTGCTGGGCTCTGGCGATCCTTCCGCCTCAGCCTTCCGTACAGTAGCCGGAATTACAGGCGTGCGCTACCATGCCCAGATGATTTTTTTTTTGATTTATTGTAGAGATGAGGTCTCGCTGCCCAGGCGGGTCTCGAACCTGCGGGCTCAGGCAATCCACTCACCTCAGCCTCCCAAAGGCGCGGGATTACAGGCTGAGCCACTGAGCCTGGCAGGCCTTTCTTTTTGTCATTGCATTTCCATGTCTAGTTTAGTGTCTGCCACATAATAACTACATGCTATGGACTGAATTGTGTCCCCATAACAGGCACATGTTGAAGACTTAACTTCCAATGTGACTTTATTTGTAGACAGAGACTTTAAGGGGATAAATGAGGTTAAATTAGGTCATAAGCGTGGGTTCCTAATCTCATAGGACTAGTGTGTTTTTATAAGAACAGAAAGAGAGATTGGAGATCTCCCCTTTTCTCTTTCTCTGTCCACACTCACACACACAGGAACAGCCATGTGAGAATACAGCAGGAAGGCAGTTGTCCACAAGTTAGGAAGAGAGACCTCAACAGAAACCAACTCCAAGGCACCTTGATCTTGAACTTGTAGCCTCCAGATCTGTGAGAAAATAAAGTTCTGTTGTTTAAGACACTCAGTCGGTGGTATTTTGTTATAAAAGCCCTAGTGGACTAGTACACTACTCCAAAAATATCTTTGTAAAGAAAAGAAGAGAAGAAAAAGGGAAGGAGGAGAAGAGATCTGTCTTTTCTACTGACTGAATTGTGTAGTTTTGGATAAAATCACTGCAGTGCCTCTATTTTCACAGACAGTACAGATGAAAATAAGACCACTTTTAAAGGTTCTAGGGAGGAGTAAATAGGGGAGGATATGTAAACTACAAAATACTATTCAAGTATTAGTTGCTCTTATTTAAAAAGTCATCTCCCCCAATATTAGTTACTTCAGCAAAAATACTCATTCAATGACTTTTTATCATAAATCAGTGAAGACCGCTTGTTAGTCTATGAGGTCTAGAAACACCAGTTCTTATTTTTGACTGCAGAAGTAATGAACAAATACCCAAATCTGTATTAGATCATAAAATAAACATATTTTAAGGAATAAAAAGAGATGATTGTCATTTTTCTCAACCTCTGTAGCTGCTTCTTTCCACACTTTTCAAAAAATAGTATATATTTATATATATAAACAAAGGCTGTAGGATCATCTTGTATTTAAATTTCAGTGGTATCACACTAAAATTTGTGGAACTCTCCCAGCTTTTCTGTGTTAAATGCCATCAACAGCAAGGGGTAATGCAAGCCATCCTTTGCAATCTGGTATTGATGTCTTCCTTCTGTTCCTGAATGCTTGTAGAAAACAACAACAAAAAGATTTTAAAAATTGTCAAGTGGCACCAAGCTATCCTTGGACTTTTAGGGAAGACTTATGAAATAAGGTGTGCTGAGTTTCAGTTATACAGGATGATTAAGTTCTAAAGATCTGCAGTACAACATAGTACCTAAGTGAACGATATATATTATGCACTTTAAAAGTATGTTATGATGATGGATCTCATGTTGTGTTCTTACCACAAAACACACACTCACACATACACATGTGCAACAAAGAACAGAAGGAAATTTTTGGAGGTGATGGATATGTTTAGTACCTTGATTGCGATGGTAGCATCACAGTTGAATATATATGTCCAAACTAATCAAATTGTATGCATTAAATATCAGCATTTTTTAATTTATAAATTATACCTAAGCAAAGCTTAAAAACAACGACAAAAAAACCCAAAAGTTGTCTGCTGGAATCAGTTTGTTTTAGTTTGTGAGCGTTAATTCCTATATTTTCATGAATTTTGTGAGTCTATTATTAAGCACAGCCATTATTAAAAATTAAATGATATAAACACAATTATATTCAATAAAAAACACAGATAATACTCAAAACATATCACTTTCTAATTACTGCACTCCATTCTGTGATTACTCATGACCTTGAAGTTATTTACATCTACTGTGTCTGTATGGAGGAAATAAACCTAATGGTGAGTGACTGCACATCTCTCTCCAACTGTATGTGAAGCAATATCACCTTGGGAGCTTGCAATCTGCCATGGCAGGCCTATTTATACCATGGAAGTTGGGAAATAATGCAAACCTAGGTTTTCCTGCTACCTCCACTAGAGACCCTGTGATTAAATATTTACCTACAGATGACAGGGGGCAACAAGCAGAAGTGACTGCCAGTGACCCTTCAAGGTGCTATCAGGATTGGTTTCTCATTCAGGGTTGCCTGGGCAATGAACTGGCCAGTGCCTGGAGGAATAATTCTCTCAGTGGGAAGGAGGGAGTGGGGCTGTACCAAACAACTTTCCATGGGACCATGTACTTCTCTCCACCTGGGGGTGGCAACATCTCCTGTGCCTCAAAGCCTTCGGAAGCTTGGCAGCAGGTATTACCAGACAAATACTGTAAAGGGCTGGCACCACAAAACAGATGGTCTGAGGCAAGCCTTGTGTACTTCCCCGGTGACAAGAATACTTTTTCATGTTGGATCAATAAAGAAGGAAGAATGATGCAGTGCAAAGCCCTCAATGCAACTCCTCACTGTGGGCCCAGCAGAGTCCTGCCTTTGGCCGGCATCCTTGTGATGTAATGGGGGAAGCAGTGGGACCCAGGACTTTGCTTCCCTTCTTGCTACCCCTGCTTTTTCCTTTCCTTGACAAATTCATGAGCCATGCCATGTAACACTGTGCTCTGTGTCTTGAATTCTGTTGCATGTGAGATAAGACACAAGGCCAGCATCAGAAAAACCAAAATCCAAAACCTAACAATTTTGAAATTCATGTTAATGGGATTTAGTCATCCACATAGCACACATTTCATTCTTTGGATCAATTCCTAAAAAGGTTCATGCTTATTGAATTTTAAAATTTTGTTTTCACTTCATTTTCTTATTAAAAGATGGTTTGCAAAGATACCTACACTACTACATTGTGTTGAAATAAATTAAAAATAATTGAGGGAATTTGGACAAAGGGAATATAGGACTCCCTATATTCCCTTTGGACAATAGGAGAGAAATCTGGGAATATACAAATGCTAATCAGGGTATCCCAATATCCTTACAAGAGGTAGTCTACAAGTTTTCTCTAGCAGTCAACACCAAGAAGAAAATACAACCATTATATTCTCAAGATCCTTAAGATACCCATGAACAGACTGTTTAGGAAAAGTACAACTTTTTCTGATACTGTGACAATAGGACCCTTTTAGATATAGTGATTGGTGTCCTCAAAAATGCCCTAGAGTTAATATAATACTTAATTTCATTGTGCTATTTCATATATTGGCTCAGTGTAAGCTGATATTAATTTTTATTGTCTCCACATTAATGAATTGGCAAATGCTAGACTTGGTTCTAGGTGTTACCTCTAGTTTCTTCCATAATCTCATTTCTGCTTGATTTTCTTTTTTTGTGTTCTATTATTATTTTATGTCCTCCTTTGGTATTTGTTGCAACAATTACTCTCTTATATGATGACATTTATTATTAATTGTGGAAGATTCTCAGTCCTTTGGTCTACAAAATGATTGAAGTTTAGATTCAAACTAGTAAAGTTTACATCAATTGTATTAATAAGAAATCTTGATGAAGCCAATATGCTTGCAAAATTTTTGATCCTAACAACTTATTGTCAGGAAATACTTTTTTTTTTTTTTTTTTTGAGTTGGAGTCTCACTCTGTCACCCAGGCTGGAGTGCAGTGGCATGCTCACGGTAACTGCAGCTTTGACCTGCTGGGCTCAGTAAATCCCTCCACCTCAACCTTCTAAGTAGCTGGAACCACATGTACATCCCACCACACCTGGATAATTTTTTGATTTATTGTAGAGATGAGGTCTTACTAAGTTGCCCAGACTGATCTTGAACCCTTGGACTCAGGCAGTCCTCTCACCTCAGCCTCCCAAAGTGCTGGGATTACAGGCTTGAGCCACCACGCCCGGCTGGAAAATACTTTTTTAAAATCCAGGAGCATAGTCCTGTAGCCTGCCATCTGTTGCTCTTGTCTTTGTGTACCTTAGGCCCTCTGAGAAGTTAGCGTGAGATTTATTCTTTTTTTGTCATGAAGAATGATGTCTGAGTTAGGTCTAAGTTTATAGAATTCACTCCAGGCAGAGTATGGCAATTACTGTATTAAATCTCACTATGTGCCGGTCATCTTGCTCTGTGCTTTACATGTTAATTCATTTAAACCTCATAACACTAAACCTTCTTGAGAAGACTCATATTTATTACCTTCATTTTATGGAAAGAAGCTGAGGCACAGTGAGAATGAATGAACCATCTGATATTACCCAACGAGGGACAGTATCAAGATTTTTAACTAGAGTCTCTTTGATGCCAAAGTGCAAGCTCCTGGTTGCATGTGTGCCTTTAAAAAACATAATAAATTTTTTTTAGAACAGTTTTAGGTTTACATCTGAAAAGTACTGTATAAAGAGTTGTCATGGGCAACACTTTTGGGTGGGTCCCCTCCCACTATGGGAGGTTTTCTGTTCTCTCAATAAATCCTATTTTCTCAAAAAAAAAAAAAAGTTGTCGTATACCCCACATACACAGTTCTATTATCACATCTCTTTCAGAGTGGTATGTGTGTTACAATTAGTGAACCTACATTGATACAACATTATCACCCAAAGTCCATAGTTTACATTAGGGTTCACTCTTGGTATTGTGCATTCCATGGGTTTGGACAAATGTGCCATTGTGTCCCATGTGTTACTTTTTGCCATTTCACATATTTGCTCAGGCAGAGTTTTTCTGTAGATTTATAAAATCTCTGTGGGTTCAAAATTCAATTTCAAGAAATGATGCTATGAGTTCACTTAGGAATGATGAGCTTCTGGGGATTGACTGCAGGCTAACAAGACACATGGATTTATTTATTTTAAAAAAAGCGCTAACATTAATATTCAGTGGGGTTTTGCTTTTCTTTTCATTAGAAAACCCTTATCTGAGATACTTACTATCAAGCTTCCCTGGAATCCAGGTTGCTAACCAAGACATTTTAAGGCAAACATGAACATATGAGATCATGTGAAATAAATTGAGTAGTCTTGAAGGATATTTCTTTTGGGTTGTGGCAGAAATGAGAAAATGACACTTGCTTTCGCACTGAGTGCATGTTTCTAGTGACTTGTATCATCTGGATTTTAGGTCTCTGGCTAACTCCAACAACAATTGTTCTTCAGCTCTCTGTTTTCTAAACTTTATGCAGATTGTCACATCATTTTGTTCTCAATAAACAAAATGTGGTCCTCCAGGCTATCTGAAGTCAAAGCTCAGGTTGCAGTGATTTAGTCCCCTGAGAAGATTTAGAGACACCCCAGTCTCCTGCACAACTCCCCCCAAAGGGAGGGAGGGAGGATTGAGGGAGAGAGGGAGGTAGGGAGGAGGAAGAGATGGAGGGAGGGAAGGAGAGAGGTCACTCCTGCTGAAGGCTAATCACATCCATTTTTATGCTAATTAACATAAACTTCAATAACTTTTCTGATTTTGTCCCCAATTTTTGTGAGTGACTCTTACTCAGTCTTTGAAGTTTATAATACACTGATTATAAAGAGGGAGACAAAAATATCTTCTCATCTTTTAGCAGGGTTCATCAGAGACTGGGAAAATAGCAATAATGTGGCATATATGTGTGACAGTTCGTATGTGTTTAAAGTTTATTTATTTTTACTTAGGATCTAAAATGAAGGTGTCAGATATATTAAAGTAATACAAGAATCACTTGACAGAATGGATGTCTTGGAGAAATAAATATAGCATTTATAAAAACATAAATCCCACGGTTTCCCTTAAAATTCCCCTTGCAGAAACTCTACCCAGGCTCCCAACTCAGGTTGCTCATGACACTTTGACAAAGTGAATTCCACCCTGACTCAACCTCAATAGTGTATCTTATATTACCGGGACAGTTTTATTCTCTTGGGTTCCTCAAACCAGGATCTGCCAAATTAAGTGTCATTTCTATTGAGTATGGAATGTGAGCTACTACCTTCAAAGGGACACTGTGAGAACTCATTTTCCTAGTCTTCCAGGTGACAAGGCTGTGGCTTATCGGGTATTAAATTAACAAATGCAATATGTGAACATAAACAAAAGAATGTATGTCTATCACTAATGACTGTGGATTTGGTTCCATTCTTAGTGGTTTTCTGCCAGGCAATTCTTTGGTTAATATAGCAATTGAAAATTTTTTAAAAAGAGACTCTAAAACTCACCTTTATCTCCTGGTTAAACCTCTTCAGTTTGATACTTTAAAATCCATGCTTGATTCACGTCCCAAGATTGTGAATCATGAAAGGTCAGACTTTTTTTTTTTTTTTGAAAATTGCTGTTTAACGGGACAAAAAACATCCATCCTGGAAGTCTGGTTTCAAATGGAAATGATTTTGATTTGGAGCAGTGAGACAGGCCGGTTGGAAAAGCAGTTACGGTATTTTTCAATCACAAGAGTAAAGGTTTCCTTAAATATGTCCTTTTTGAAATTAATGGCAAAACTGGTGTCTCCTTTTCTTTCTTTCTTTCTTTTTTTTTTGAGTTGGAGTCTCACTCTGTCGCCCAGACTGGAGTGTAGTGGCCACTCCCGGCCACCGCAGCCTCGACCTGCTGGGCTTCGGTGATCCTTCCGCTTCAGCCTTCCAAGTAGCTGGAACCACAGGTGCGCGCTACCACGCCCGGCTAATTTTTGATTTATTGTAGAGATGCGGTCTCGCCAAGTTGCCTGGGTGGGTCTCGAATCCGCGGGCTCAGGCAATCCTCTCGCCTTGGCCTCCCAAAGTGCTGGGATTACAGGCTGAGCCACCGAGCCCTGCTGGTGTCTTCTTTTCTTAATCACTAAGCCAGACTGGTAGAGACAAAAGGGCTCTGTCATCATATGCCTCTCCTCTTCTTAAAATGCAGGGTCAAATTAGAATTGTAAAAATGACACTCAAGAAAATAATTACACCTTGTTCTTGCCAGAGGAAGGGTTGTAAGTAAACAAGGGTGAGTCCAGTGCTTCCAAGCTGTAAGAGGATTTCCCTGGTGCATTTTTCCCTCTTTGTGCAGACATTAGTTGAAGTAAATCCCATTTCACTTAATAACTGCCTGGATTAAGGAGGTTTTTTGAGGCGACTGATTTACATAAAGTAAGCTGATTTGAATAATGTGCTAGTTTGAATATTGAAAACAAAATGTGCACCTGCAATTTTGTAAAAGATTCTGGCTTGATTGGCACTGCCTCGGGTGTTCCTTCTTATATCAGTGAGGTTAAAATTTTCTTACTATATTCGTGCATCAGTGAAAAGAACTAAGGAGAAATTTCCATACAAATAAATTCTTTGGCAACTAATAACTAGGCACTTTGCCTAAAAGTTTGTGCTGCCTTAAATTACAGAAACATGAAACCAAAGATAGAAGGAAAATAAATTCATTTGAAATTAAAGATATAGTGTTTACCTTTATAAAATCCTACATCATGGCTGAAAATATTTATTTCTATCAAAAATGGATACAAATAAAAAATTTCTTATATTTGGAAGTTAAATCGTTTTTGTAATAACCAGATAAATCTTTATGAGAAGTTTTTCATTTAAATTTTGTGAAAGAGCCAGTATATAATAATAGTGTATAGTTCTTGTCTAGTTTCACAGCATTTGGGCAGAAGTTCCTGAACTTTCTTCAGTCTCAGTACCTCTGGTGTCTAGTAATTTTTTCTGACTCTCTAGGCTAAATAAATACCTAATGGATCTGTTTATTAGGTAGTTAGGCCCAAACAACTTAATAATTGTTTATGTCTTAAGTACACAGAAGCTATCTAGAAAAATAATACCCATAAGTGGAGGGAAAAGTCATATTTCACTCTGAAATAACTGCAGTTATTTACCATGGTATGTGTCCATCTATTGACCACAGCAGAAGTTCTCAAACCAGGTGAAATCACTACACTTATTTCTTGTTCCAAATTGATTTTCATTCGGTACTTGCCTTGCTTTGTATCAGTGATGAAACAGTTTCACAGTGGTATGATATTGTCACAAGGACTGCAATTCCATCTACAGTTGATACTGAACTACCTTGGAGCTGAGAGTTTGCATGCTGTCTGACAGGTATTGCTGCATTTCTCTTGTGCACTAAATAACTTGTGGCACCCTTGTGAATTCACTGTGACTCCCCTGGGCAGTGTGGTGCAGTTTGAGAAAGGCAGCATTTAGAACAATATAGTCTAGAAAGTTTTCAACATACATTTTATAGCATATTAACTACCTAAAGTTAAATTTCTTGTTAGTAAGAAGTAAGAATTCTTGGAATTGATGCTAGTCATTAACTGTGAAGAAATATTAGCTGCATGAATACACTCAAAAGCATCCTTTTGTGATGATTTCTATCTACTTCGGGGATAATGGTAACCCTTTTCAAATATTTGTTGGAGCATTGATGTAGCTTAACTTTCCAGAAAAGCAGTAAGTATCCCTTGAATATATGAGACCAGGATGAACAGTTGTAGATTGGTAAATTGAAATAAATGGTCAGACAAATGAGAAACACCAGAAAGCTTCATTTTCTGGAGTATTTGCCTGACTTCCTGCCACAGCATTTCTGTTTTCTTCTTTGTTTGAAATTGCCATCCTTGGAATTACTCCTTTGTGAACCCAAGAGACACAGAACATAGGGTTCAGGAAATGAATGCTAAGATAAATATTTTGTCTTGGAGAAGAACAGAGAACATACAATGTGTTTGGCCTTCCCTGTATTGTTATATGCACCTAAACTTCAGATTAGTCATCTATTATCTGTGGAAGAACAGAGTTGTGAAGACAATGAAGAAAGGGCAAGTAGCATTTAGAGTGCATAATGGTCTGGAGAAGGGCAGGACTGGACCAAACATGAAATGGGCATGAATCAGCATGAAGACAAGATTAGAATCTGGTTTGAGGGAGGGTGGAAGAGATAAAAGAGTGAGCCTGAAGATTAATTATATCCATTTGACTGGGGAAAACTGGAATAGTAAGATATCAGCTATTTTCAGTTGCTTGCCAACCCACTTCCTCAGAGTATTCACTCTTATAACTCCTAGGGTACTGCACATTCTCATACATACATCTTCATAAATATCTCTGATAATTTCCAGAGGACAACTTCCTAGAAGGAGAATAGCTGAATCATAGAATACAAGTGTGTAAGACTTTTGATACATTTTGTCAAAGTTTTGCACAGAAAAGCAATACTAATTGAAAGTCCACCATCAGTATATGAGAATGAACATTGAAAATGGCACTATAATCATCTGTCAAAGTCCACTCAGGGCCGTTATATTTGTATATAGCAACAAGAGGCATTCTGCTACCTCTTCAAAGACCAGACATTGAGAAATGTTGGATTTACACTAACAAGTAAAAGCTAAGAAGGTTTACTAATAATTGTTGGGAGCCAGCCATGGAGGCCCACTGAGTGTTAGGGATCAGGAAGGGCCGTTGACTCCGAGACCACTGGGATGCGTTTGGGAGCTATTTGACCCCATTTCCTCCCCCTTTCTACTCAGCACTAACCAGATTAAGCTCCTGTAAGCTCAAAACATAGAAACTCTGAGATTGTGACGAACACAAGCTAACTTTAGAAGCTCATTGCTCCCATTCTTCCACAAACTGCAGTTTTGGCTTTCACACAACTTATAATTCAAACTCATGTCACATCTAAGAGCCTTAGTATTTATTGGTCACAGGCTTCTGGATAATGATCTTAGGATTTATTGAAGGTGTAAATTGTAGAATACAGTTTTAGAAGACAGCCATTTTGTTGAAAGAATGCAACTGGTTTACTTGCAGGTAGCCCACTGTGAACTTTGGACTGGGCCACATTCCAAACATTCTGGGATGGGCCACTTTCGTTTGTAAAGTAAATACTTAACTTCTATAGAATTGTTTAACTTGGCATAAATCAATCAGTTTAGGATGAAAAAGTTTTATAGAATGTATCAGTCACGGATTAGGTTATCCTTTGTTATGGGATTTTAAGATTATCATATGAAAAGCGTAAAGGCAATCATTGATTAAGTTTTCATGGATTAAGGTTTCTGGTGGGTGGGGGATGCCCCTCCCACATCTGACTTTGCGTATAAAAGACCCGTTGTAATTCCCAATAACACACATCGCTTCTGCACCAGACCGTTAATTTATAAATACCTCCGAGAATCTGTGGATACTCCACAGTGAGATTTTTGCAGCAAGTTCTAGTTACTCTTCAAGGATAGGAATACCAAGGAAGAGTATTCTCTCTTTGGTTTGGTCTGGATACGTCTACCTGGCTTAACAGAGTCTTCAAAAGTGACCTTACTATCTTTACTCAAAAATATGCTCTTCTTTTTGAATTTTCCTATCTTTGTGAATAGAACTACCCGTCACACATTTGGCCAAGCCAGACCTAGGAATGATAAGAAAATACCAGTATCAGTCCCCACCTAAAACCAGCAGACAACTGGTTACCAAGTCTATCAATTCTGTTTCCTGAATATATTTCAAACATATCCCAGTTCTAATGCCCTAGTTTACATCTTTCTCAGTTCTTCTTACCTTCAGACTTATTCTTCTTTAGTCTATCACACTGATACTAGAGAAACACATTTCAAAAATGTATCAGATCATGTCATGTTCCAGTTTAGTATTTTAAATTGATTCCTATTTCCTGTAGAATAGAGATTATGCCTTATGTTCAGAATTACCTGATCCTATAGGCCGTGAAGCCCTTCTGCCATGTCACACAGCTGCTATCACAGAACTCACCCCTATACTGGTCATGGTTTTCATCCTGAAAACCACCGTTTTCCCTTCATCCATTTGAGGTGCCATATCCTGTCTTAATCTTATCCCTCATGCCCTTCATACACAACGAGTCTTCTTAGGCACAGCCTCTCTTTAATCTTCTCATGCTATGCTCAGCACTGTGTCTGTAGTCTTGATTTCTTTTGTCCTACCCTGACTATTCTTGAGACTCTCCCCTTGTTCTTGTTGCCATCAGTTACCTTAGGAAAAGACACCAAGAGTTCTACTAGAATCAAGGCATCAGTTCAGAGTGAAACTAGAAGCAGTCTTGGTTTGATACCTATCTTGTGCATCTTAAATTCACCCTCACTACAAGCAGAACTGGCTCAGAGCTTGGGGACAAACTCAACTTGTTAGAAGGGGCTCAGCTGCCTAAGTATCAGGACTGAGGAGCTGCAGCACCAGAACAAAGGCCAACTATGCTTCTTGGAGACAAATTTCCACCTGAAACTTTTGTCTTGGTTGCAGTTTTTCTTAGAAAGGTATCACAGGAATGCTGTATAAAAGTAGACTTCTAATAACAGAGAGGTTTAGAAAAAGTATTTATTGGTTAAATTATTTTCAGTTGAGAAATGGTTTGGAATTTGAAAACGCAGGAAAGCATAATTTCTATTAATAAATAAGTAGTCTATTAATAAATAAGTAATGTCTAAGGTAAGCTGTCTATCCCAATCTTAATGTTTTTCATCCTAAAATGCAATTGGTTAATGAAAGAAAGCAAAAATATCACTCACATAAACAACATTTATCTTAGTAAAATACCTTTTAATGTTAAATAAAAGACAGATATCCAGAATAAATGCATTTTAAGCAAATAAAAATTGACTTTACAGTTATTTACCTTAATATAATATGACTAAAATATTTATAAGTTGCCTGTTGTATCTAAAATGTTTTGCTGCCAATTAATTTATAAGAACTTACTCTAAATTAGCTTTTGAATAACAATAATAAGACAATTCAATTTTCTTTTTTTTTTTTTTTTTTTTTTGAGTTGGAGTCTCACTCAGTCACCCAGACTGGAGTGCAGTGGCCGCTCCCGGCCACCACAGCCTCGACCTGCTGGGCTCCGGCAATCCTTCCGCCTCAGCCTTCCAAGTAGCCGGAATTACAGGCATGTGCTACCACGCCCGGCTGATTTTTTTTTTGATTTATTGTAGAGATGAGGTCTCACTGCCCAGGCAGATCTCGAACCCGCAGGCTCAGGCAATTCACTCACCTCAGCCTCCCAAAGTCACGGGATTACAGGCTGAGCCACCGAGCCCGGCTTCAATTTTCTTATGTGCACAGAAAAAGAATATAAATATTAAAACAAAGCAATGCTGTAAAATGTATAAAATAGGTCTTATTTATATTTCTGTTATAATTTTAAAAATTATAATGTACACTACTTTAGGGTTGGAAAGGCTTTTATTGGCCTCCAGTCATGCAGTGTATGCATATATAAGGATGACTTAGTCGGGAAAAAATCTGGGATTCCAAACAGGATTATAGGGTCTATTTTGTGAGGGAGGTAAGGGAGGCCAGAGGGAAGTCACTGAATGGAGATGGAAGACAATGTAGATACAGATCCCAAACAGGCCACACTAAAGAGATGCTCTCAAATTTATATAAAGATATGATTTCCATTTTCACTGAGTATCAAATAAGTATTCACCAGATTAACAATGAATAAAACACTAAAGAGTAAGAGATTGGAAGGTACAATATTTCATTCTCAATGAAAAAAAAAAGACAAAAAATATTTATGTTTAGGCAAATGTTGATTATCACACAAGCTGTGAACTTTTTCCAGATCAAAATAATTGCCTGTCAGTAAGAAAAGCTTTCATTGACACCCCATCTTGAGTAATAACAAACATATTGTAAAACTCACCCAACTGATTAATAGTTTTGGCTTTTAGGGGAGTTTTTAATAAGATAAAGAGATTGGAGTGGAGTCGAAGGGAGGCCATCTGTTTCAGTGTTGAATTTTAATTTCTCTTATTAATATAACAATTAGTAAATGATAGTTATTCCAGATAAAAACTGTGCTCATAAATATTTAAAACAAGACAAGAGGGTGGGTGGGTGGGTTGGATGACTTGGAGGGGATTCAGATCAATGCAACCAGAATTCAGTGGTTTGTGTTCCTTGTTAAATTCTAGAATGGCACAGGGATATAGAACAGCCTTAAATTAATTTCTTTTTTCACTCTCGTTTTTGTGCAATTTCCCACATTATACCCTTTGCTATAATATGTGCCATGTTCAATTAAGGTGCGCTAGTATGTTGAAGTATTTTTCTACAACTCTGCTGAAATCTCATGAATGAGGTCAGCTCACAGGGTCAAACTAATACATGCTAAATGCTTGTATGTAATTTTTTAGCTTGAGACAGACTGCGAGGCATTTATGTGACGAACTCCTAAGAATAATTGGTTCTCCAACAACCTTGACAGAATAGGCTTTTTGAGAATACAATAGGTCCTCTTTCATTTCTCTCCTGTAGCTCATTTTAAGTAGCATCTTATAACAATCCCAATTTTAAAGTTACTTCTATTCATCCAGTGAAAGTAACTTGTTTCTTTTGATCCTTTTCATTGCTGGGTCTTTAAATTGCTTAGGGCTGTTCTTTCAAACTGTCAATATTAATCATGTATATTTGTTTTGCCTTATGCTATTAGCAGGATGGAACTTACTAACTTCTTTGCATGATTCTGTTATGCTGATACACTTAACATCTGCCAGCAATGATTTATTAAGATTTGGTGGAAATAATATTTAAACATATTCAAGGTGCAAACTTTGTCAAAAACATAAATGGTTTACTCACATTTTGCCAAACCTTCCTAATTATAATTAAGACATAATTTCACTTTATTACTATTTTGGAGTCGCAAGCTGTCACATCTTATCTTTTCCTTTATGCAACATTTTCCCTTTAAATGCAACCATGCTACTTTCATTTTATCCAGGTAAGTAGGTCTTTAGTTGCAATTTCTTTTTTAGATCTGATGCATGTTTCAAATTATGGAATTTATTGTGATTTTCAGAGAAATATAAAAGCCTAGACTAGGAATTTAACTTAGATGGAATACACACATACACAAAATAAATTGAATCTGATGCTTTTTTTTTTAAGTGCTCATACCAAAGGTTATTTTATTTAAATAGGTCAAGTTACTTGAGTCACTGAGGCTAATGTAATAAGTCTGGCCGCTTATGTTAAAGCATTAACTTAATGGATTAATATGCCTCCTCTGAATAAACAACCCTCTTGAGATTGTTTCAGCCTGTGAGTTCAATAAATTTCCCACCCCCAAAACATTAGGCTTAAATAGAATTCTCTTCTCTTGGGACTTCAGCCTCACCAACTCAAAATCAAACTTTACAAGGGCTTCTAGTTGGATTTCCTTTCCTATCCTTGCCTTCCCCCCTTGCCTGTGATTTTACCACTTTTGGGAGAGCTTGTGACAAAAGGCTTTCTATGATTTTGTGGGTAAAATGATTAAAGAAACATCTCTGGAACTGCTGGGGGGAGGTGAGAAATGGGGAAAGATCTTTTCAGCTAGGATGAAGTCAGTTGACTTGAGTTCAGTAAGTACTTAGTAAATACTAACTAATGTTATTATTATTATTATTATTACTAAACAAGTAAATTTACAATGACTTTCTATTTGCCAGGGTATGCAGAACATAAATTGCTACAGCAAGGCAGAACACAGACAACACAGGTGAGACGCTCACATTAGAAAGAAATCTTCATTTCAGTTTTCATAAATAAGTGTCACAGGTTTGGTCTGAGTACTCCTTTTTAAGAAACATGTTGGAGCAAACATCCATAAAAATCCTTCAATAAATGTTTATTGTCAAAAGCATACCTTAAGCGATCATTAGTCAGAGACTGAGAATAATTTACAAGTAGAAAAAATAAGTCAACACACAAATCAGGGTTGCAATTTAGAGGTCCATGAGAAAAATTTGCCCTCAATGTGTTTTGCTTGACTGTTAGGATGGTTTAAAAAAAAATGAATGTGAATTACTTTAGGCAAAACAGGTATTCTCCAGTTTGTTCTAAGCTCCACTAGTCCCTAATATTTTGAAATTGTGAAGGTTTATATCTTTATATACCTTTCTGGGCTCTGCAGCTGATTGAGTTGATTGAGTCTCTGTTAATCAACTATTTCTGGGAAGGGTCCTTTTAACGAGTGATGTTGAGTACTAACGGGAGCTCTTTTAAGCCGTGTAGACATATCCAGATCAAACCAAAGAGAGAACACTCCTTTTGCTCTTGCTCTGTATTCCCATGCTTGAGGGGAAACTGGAACTTGCTACCAGAATCTCACTGTAATACTCATAGACGTTTAGAGGTATTTATAAATTGACATTATGACTAGATCTTTCTTTCTTAGCTCTTGATTTTTAGTATAAATCTAATATTTCTCAGTGAATTAATTTTTGGCCTTTGAAGTGGTGACTGAATCCCTCTTGTCATTGGTATGTATAGATATAACTCCTGGGAGGGCCTTGTCAACAATCACAGTACCATTTCTGATGTCCATTCTCATACACTGATGGTGGACTTTCAATTGTTATTACTTTTCTGTGCAATGCTTTAGCAAAGTTCTTCAAAAGTCTTAATATACTCGTGTTCTATGACTCAGCAATTCTCCTTCTAGAAATTTGTCCCGTGGAAATGATCAGATGTGCATAAAGATTTTTGTATGAGGATACCTAGTACTCAATTAAGAGCAAAAACTTGAGACAATCCAAGTGTTCCAAATGGGTATTTGTTAAATAAATTTCAGTGGGGTAGATTAGAATTCACTGTAGCCATGAAAAAATCCTCATTGGAACATAGAAAAAATATTTACAACAAAGTATTCTGTGAAAAAAGTACATTTTGAAATAGTGTATATGCTATACATTATGTATATAGTCACTTGGAGCTTTATTAAGTAAATATAAGATCACAGAATAAGTTTAAAACTATGCCCCCTAATGTAAGCAGTGGCTTTCTGGAAGACAGGGATATGGTGGATTTTAATTTCTTCTTTGTGCTTTTCTATGTTTTAAAAATTTTATAATGAGAAAAATACTAACAATAGCGATTTTTAAGAGGTATACTCGTGCTCCAAGGGTTAACACCATGCAAGTAGCACTCCTTAAAGACTACTCAGCAAGTCTAGTTTCTGCCTGTTTTCCTTGCCTAAGCCAGAGGACTCGAATGTCAGTTCTCTGGAGGGCCCTTTCAACTGCATGGCCTAATTCTCTGATTTTAAGATAATTATGATTTGTAGATCTCTTGTCATCTCAAGCAACTTTTCAATTGTAGAGGAATTGGAAGCTTTTCACTGTCAGAGCTAATGGTCCATTCCAGTACTGCCACCCTGTAGAATAATTATGCTTTAAAGGGGAAATTTTTCTGCTACCCTGTGATGGTTAAGTATGGAATTGTTCTTTTCATTTCAAGAGGAGTGGCTCTATTTTAACGTTTCTGAATGATAGTGAAGGGAATGGATATTTGTTCTCAAAAGGGTCTTTTTAATAGGATCATTGCCTTGAAGCAATGTTCCCTTGGAAACTGCTTGATGTCTGTCTGTGCATTTAGACATTTAGAAGTTGGGTGCATGTGTGTTGTGTGTGAATTCACATAGAAATGGCTGAGATTAGTATGGAAAAAGAAAATTCATTTGTGTCCTAAAAACTCAAATTAAATGAAAAATATCTAACCTTTTCTTTTCAGAATAAGAATGTAATGAAGAGAAGAAATCTAATTATTACAATTATTTCAAATGCTTACATGTGGGAAAAATCATATGTCAAATACATGAATCCTAAAATCACACTCATTTTCAAATTTTTCTTTGCCTCTCTGCTATGGATTATATGAAAAAAGCAATATATGTTATTGCAGAGCATAATATAATGGCATAAGAAACCATTGCATATTTAGTGTTTTGGAGGTATAGGAAGGTAAATTAACATAAAAGTATTTATTAACATCTAGTATTTTGATGGAGATTATAAGAGAAGAAAAAGAAAGATTATATTCACTAGAAGACACAGACAGATTGCATTAGAAATGAAAAACATTATTTCACTCAATGAATTTAAACCTCAATCTATAGGCAATAAACACACATTCTAAGTACTCAAGGGGATATTGGAGAATACCTAGCTCAGGGGTCCCCAGCATCGGGAAATGTACAAGGAGGTTTGAGAGGATAAACAATCAATTGCCGAGCATTTTCAGAATGCTGAAAACACTGCCCATTCTAAAGGTTTGTATTAGCATTGGATGGAGGAGTAGGGTTATGGTGAAATCTAAAAACTTCTTTGAGCAGTATTTTGTAGTTTTCACTGTAAAGAACTTTCACTTCTCTGGTTAGGAAGATGGCGAGATATTTCTTTTCCTTTCTTCTTTTTTTGGTGGCTATTGTGAATGGGATTGTGCTTTTTATTTGTTTCTCTGCCTGCTTGTTGTTGGTTTATAAGAATGCAACTGTCTTTTGCACATTTATTATGTATCCCGAGACTTTGCCAAAGTCCTTCATCAGTGCAAACAGGTTTTTGACAGCTTCTCTTGGATTTTCGAGGTATAGGGTCATATTGTCAGCAAAGAGGGATAACTCGACTTCCTCTTTTCCTATTTAGATACCCCTGATTTCCTTCTCTTGTCTAATTGCTCTAGTTAGGACTTCCAACACAATGTTGGAAAAGGGATGAGAGTGGGCAGCCTTGTCTTGTTCCAGTTTTCAGAGGAAACATTTCCAGTTTCTGTCTGTTTAGCAATATGCTAACTGTGGGTTTATCGTAGTTGGCACTTACACTTGAGGTGTGTTCCTTCTATACTTAGGTGTTTGAGGGTTTTTAATCAAGAAGTGATGCTGGATTTTATCAAAAGCTTTTTCTGCATATAATGATATAATCACGTGGTTCTTGTTTTTATATCTGTTGATTAATTTAATTACATTTATGGTCTTGTGGATATTGAATCAGTCCTGAATCCTGGGGATGAAGCTTACTTGGTCAATGAAAACTACAAAACACTGCTGAAAGAAATACAAGAAGACACAAACAAATGGGAAAATATACTCATGGATAGGAAGAATCAACATTGTTAAGATGTCCATCCTACCAAAGGCAATCTACAGATTCAACACAAAACCCATTAAATTACCAACATCATTATTCTCAGACCTGGAAGTGATGATACAGAAATTTATATGGAAACATAAACGACCACGATTAACCAAAACAAACCTTAGCAAAAGAGACAAAGCAAGAGGTATCACACTTCCAGACTTCAAGCTTTACTATAAGGCTACAGTTATCAAAACTGTCTGGTATTGGTACAAGAACAGGCATACAGACCAATGAACAGGATAGAGATTTCGGAAGCATAACCTCAATTGCTCAGCCACCTCATCTTTGACAAAGCCTCCAACAACAACCACTGGGGAGAGGAGAACTTATTCAGTAAATGGTGCTGGGAAAACTGGTTGATCACATGCAGAAGATTGAAACATGAACCCTACCTATCACCATACACAAAAATCAACTCTAAATGGATTGAAGACCTAAACGTAAAAACTCAAACTATAAGAATCTTAGAAAATGCAGGAGACACTATGGAAATTGGAACTGGCAACCAATTTCTGATCAAAACCCTAAGTGCCAATGCTATAATAGACAGGATAGACAAGTGGGACCTCATCAAACTGAAAAGCTTCTGCAAAGCAAAAGAAACTATCAAGAGAGTGCAGAGACAGTCCACAGAATGGGGCAAAAAAATTCCCAACTGTGTATCTGACAAAGGCTTAACATCTAGGATCTATAAGGAACGCAAATGTGCCGAAAGGAAAAAACAAACAGTCCTATTAAAAAGGGGGCAAAAGACGCGTAGACACTTCTCAAAAGAAGATATACAGGCAGCCAACAGACACATGAAAAAGTCCTCAGCCTCACTAATCATCAGATAAATGCAAGTCAAAACCACAATGATACCACCTAATCCCAGTAAGAATGGCCATCATTAACAAAACAAACAACAACAGTTGCTGATGAGGATGCGGAGTAAAGGAACACTTGTACACTGCTGGTGGGAATGCAAACTAGTGCAGCCTCTTTGGAAAACAATGTGGTGATTTCTGAAAGAACTAGAAATTGACCTTCAATGTGACCCAGCAATCTCCCTATTGGAAATACCTGCAGAAACTCAAATCAGTCTACGAAAAAGATACCTGCACATGCATGTTTATTGCAGCACTATTCACAATAGCAAAAAGGGGGGAACCAATCATGCTGCCCATCAAACTGGACTGGATAAAAAAAGTTTGGTCCATATACACAATGGAATATTATGTAGTCCTAAAGAAGGACAGACATGAACTTTGCAGTAACTTGGATGGATTTAGAGTCTATCATACTCAGTGATCTATCACAGAAACAGACAACTGAGTACCACATGATCTGACTCACAAGTGGACCTTGAACAATGATCATAATACTATAAGAAAGGGATCAGCAGTAGTGGGAAACTGCCAGGGGAGTGGGGGTGGGATTGGCAGTAGTGGGAAACTGCCGGG